>NC_091986.1:70918995-71177564 GCF_044704955.1 Pristiophorus japonicus
GCAACTGTAATCCACCCGACAAATGTACCAAGGTGTAAATGTAAAATGCATGTGATGAACTTCAATGCAACTTGCATATAACGGGCCATTAGCATGATATCTGTGTGGGAGGAGAATGGAGTAGTCATGGACTCCCAACTAGAAATCACAGGGACCTCCACTGGCAACAAATCTCACTACCAACCCACACAAGCTAGAAACGACCCTCCAATGGTCAACCAGGGAGAGCAAAGCCCAGGTCAGTTGAAATGTATGAGTCAATTTGCATTAAAGACTTGGGGGTAAGTGATGTCATGTATGTCGACCATGTACACTAACTGTATAGTCACATAAGGTGTGCCACAAGAGGACACTGTGGTGGGAGACCTGAGGGTCACCTGCATAGGTGTGCAGGGCCCAGTATAAAAGGCTGCTCACCATGCTTGTGCCTCACTCTGGAGTTACAATAAATGGGACTAAGGTCACAACAGCTCAAGTACAATACTCGACCTTGTGAAGTAATTCATAAGAGTATTAAAGACATAACAGGGATCAACAGAGAGGAGAGAGGAGAGACGGGACCGGCAGAGAAGGGATCGGCAGCGAGGAGATCGGCAGCCAGGGGACCAACAGAAGTGCAGCTCGCAGTTGGCACTACCCATGAAACAACGTCGACAGGCAGAGGTTCAGTTTTATTGACATGTATGAACACAAGTGTATCAGAATGCTCAGGATGTCTCGTCAGAGGAAGGCAAACATCCTCAGCCTCCTCGAAGCAGACCTGCTGCCTGCTCGACCTGGTGGCCATGCCTTACCAGTGGCTGTCAATGTTACCACCACCCTCAACCTTTTTGCTTCTGGATCCTTCCAGGGCTCTGCCGCTGACATATGTAGAATCACCCAATCAGCTGCACACAAATGCAGGTGACCAATGGGTTGTTTGCCAAAGCTGGCAATTTTGTCAACTTTGTCACTGATGATGCCAGGCAGAATGAGCAGGCGTGCGGCTTTGCGTTCTGGCTGCATTACCACAGGTATACGATGCCATCAACTGCACATTTTGGCATCCAGCATCTGCATAGTGGTGTTGAAGGCGTGAATGGACATTTGATTGGAGTGTATGATAGTTCATGGCACTCCTATCCATGGAAGAAGTCATCATCTCAATAGCCTACGACATCACCCCCTCATACTTAAGGTGAAATCATCCAATCTTTCTGCAATCATGGTGATTCCACATTGAAGACCTGCACATTGTCTGCTGCTGCTCATTGATTCCCCTCTTTATCAACAACTCCTGAGGTACAGTATCTATGTCCAGATTAGCAGAGTTTGGAGTGGGCTGCCCCCTCTTATGCGGACCCACCACTGCTGCCCCTGTCTCCATCATCATCATCATAGGCGGTCCCACCATCTGCTTTTGCTCACTTGTGAAGCTTCAGTCACGAGGTGAAAACCCAACTATCTGCCTTAATGGTCACACCAATCTGAACTGGTGCATGGTCTGCATGAGTTCTATGATGGTGCACCCTCAGAAGGACTCAGCTCCTCTGAGGAATCATCGTCAGTGACTTCCACTGACTGCTGCTACCCTGTGGGAGATAAAAGACTTGAATTCCTACTAGCAAGTTATGAATATGCTGCAAGTTATCATGAAAAAGATGATCATATTTCACTCGAAACCAAGTCAACATGCCTGAGTGGCGTATAACGTGGGTGGCTTTTATTTAATTGTGTCACCAAGTATCTGGGAGCTCCCGGTCTCCCCAGCTCCAGTGATCAGGGATGCCTAAACTCCACTGATCTCCAGTGCCTTCTCCTCTGCACTTGTCAGCTGTGAGATGTTTGGAGGACCCCCTCAGGTTCTCTCCCTCAACCTGGTGTTCTGTGCTCCTGTTTCCTGGAAGGAAGAAAAGAAGAGATATATGAGTGTAATGACACATGTACATCTGATGGATAGCGTGCATTTGGTGAGGGTGACTATGAGGGAGAGTCATGTCATTGCATAAGACTGAGGATTGGTGAGAATGGCAGATGGATAGATGGGAATATGAGGAAGTGCATAGAAAGATAAGGATGCAAGGTAAGTGGATGTGAGGAATGATGTGCTGGAGTCGGCTTGAGAAGGCTGAATGAGGGGATAGAAGCATAGAAACATAGAAAATAGGTGCAGGAGTAGGCCATTCAGCCCTTCGAGCCTGCAACGCCATTTAATAAGATCATGGCTGATCATTCCCTCAGTACATCTTTCCTGCTTTCTCTCCATACACCTTGATCCTCTTAGCCGTAAGGGCCATATCTAACTCCCTCTTGAATATATCCAATGAACTGGCAGCAACAACGCTCTGCGGCAGGGAATTCCACAGATTAACAACTCACTGAGTGAAGAAGTTTCTCCTCATCTCAGTCCTAAATGGCTTACCCCTTATCCTAAGACTATGTCCCCTGGTTCTGGACTTCGCCAACATCGGGAACATTCTTCCCACATCTAACCTGTCCAGTCCTGTCAGAATCTTATACATTTCTATGAGATCCCCTCTCATCTTTCTAAACTCCAGTGAATAAAGGCCCAGTTGATCCAGTCTCTTCTCATATGACAGTCCTGCCATCCCTGAAATTAATCTGGTGAACCGTCACTGCACTCCCTCAATAGCAAGAACTTCCTTCTTCAGATTAGGAGAACAAAACTGAACACAATATTCCAGGTGAGGCCTCACTAAGGCCCTGTACAACTGCAGTAAGACCTCCCTGCTCCTATACTCAAAACCCCTAGTAATGAAGGCCAACATACCATTTGCCTTCTTCGCCACCTGTTGTACCTGCATGACAACCTTCAATGACTGATGAACCATGACACCCAGGTCTTGTTGCACCTCCCCTTTTTCAAATCTGCTGCTATTCAGATAATATTCTGCCTTCGTGTTTTTGCCCCCAAAATGGATAACCTCACATTTATCCACATTATACTACATCTGCCATGCATTTGCCCACTCACCTAACCTGTCCAAGTCACCCTGCAGCCTCTTAGCTTCCCCTTCACAGCTCACACCGCCACCCAGTTTAGTGTCATCTGCAAACTTGGAGATATTACACTCAATTCCTTCATCCAAATTGTTAATGTATATTATAAAGAGCTGGGGTCCGAGCATTGAGCCCTGCGGCACTCCACTAGTCACTGCCTGCCATTCTGAAAAGGACCCATTTATCCCGACTCTCTGCTTCCTGTCTGCCAACCAGTTCTCTATCCACGTCAGTATATTACCCCCAATACCATGCGTTTTGATTTTGCACACCAATCTCTTGTGCGGAACCTTGTCAAAATCCTTTTGAAAGTCCAAATACACTACATCCACTGGATCTACCTTGACCACTCTGCTAGCTACATCCTCAAAAAATTCCAGAAGATTCGTCAAGCATGAATTCCCTTTCATAAATCCATGCTGACTTGGACTGATCCTGACACTGCTTTCCAAATGTGCTGCGATTTCATCCTTAATGATTGATTCCAACATTTTCCCCACTATTGATGTCAGGCTAACCGGTCTATAATTACCGGTTTTCCCTCTCCCTCCTTTTTTAAAAAGTGGTGTTACATTAGCTACCCTCCAGTCCATAGGATCTGATCCAGAGCCGATGGACTGTTCGAAAATGATCACCAATGCATCCACTATTTCTAGGGCTACTTCCTTAAGTACTCTGGGATGCAGACTATTAGGCCCCGGGAATTTATCGGCCTTCAATCCCATCATTTTCCCTAAAACAATTTCCTGCCTAATAAGGATATCCTTCAGTTCCACCTTCTCACTAGACCCACTGTCCCCTTGTACATTCGGAAGGTTATTTGTGTCTTCCTTCGTGACGACAGAACTGAAGTATTTGTTCAATTGGTCTGCCATTTCTTTGTTCCCCATTATAAATTCACCTGAATCCAACTGCAAGGGACCTACATTTGTATTCACTAATCTTTTTCTCTTCACATATTTATGGAAGCTTTTGCAGTCAGTTTTTATGTTCCCTGCAAGCTTCCTCTCGTACTCTATTTTCCCCCCTCTTAATTAAACCCTTACTCCTCCTCTGTTGAATTCTAAATTTCTCCCAGTCCTCGGGTTTGTTACTTTTTCTAGTCAATTTATATGCCTCTTCCTTGGTTTTAACTCTATCCTTAATTTCTCTTGTTAGCCACGGTTGAGCCACCTTCCCCATTTTATTTTTACTCGAGACAGGGATGTACAATTGCTGAAGTTCATCCTTGTGATCTTTAAATGTTTGCTATTGCTTATCCACCATCAACCCTTTAAATATCCTTTGCCAGTCTATTCTAGCCAATTAACACCTCATACCATCGAAGTTACCTTTCCTTAAGTTCAGGACCCTAGTTTCCGAATTAACTGTGTCACTCTCCATCTTAATAAAGAATTCTAACATATTATGGTCACTCTTCCCCAAGGGGCCTCGCACAACAAGATTGCTAATTAGTCCCTTCTCATTACACATCATCCAGTCTAGGATGACCAGCTCTCTAATTGGTTCCTCGACATATTGGTCTAGAAAACCATCCCTAATACACTCCAGGAAATCCTCCTCCACTGCATTGCTACCAGTTTGGATAGCCCAATCAATATGTAGATTAAAGTCGCCCATGATAACTGCTGTACTTTTATTGCACACATCCCTTATTTCTTGTTTGATGCTGTCCCCAAACTCACTACTACTGTTTGATGGTCTGTACACAACTCCCACTAGCGTTTTCTGCCCTTTGGTATTCCGCAGCTCCACCCATACCGATTCCACATCATCCAGGCTAATGTCCTTCCTTACTATTGCATTAATTTACTCTTTAACCAGCAACGCCACCCCACCTCCTTTTCCTCTCTGCCTATCCTGCCACTTTACTTGGCTTTCCTGACCTACTTAGGTCATTAAAGCACTTTCTGCATTGAATCCAGAAGCGTGGCACCACGCTCCTGCTGCTGGCCTCCTCCGCTATCTCCAATCACGCCTTCTTGGTCTCTGCTGCAGGCTTCTTTCTCCGACTCCTCACAGCTCCCAGCAGCACATCCAGGAAGGCGTCACCGAAATGAGGTGCAGTCTTTGCCCATGTGGATTCTGTTCTACCACTTGTTTCTCTTTTCTCCCCAACTCCAATCTCCATCCACTTGCAAGTTTGGAATGTCCCATTAAATACTGGAATGTGATCGCACCATGCGGGTCCATGTTGTGCCCGCTGCCGCTGATTGGATGGGAAACCCGGAAGTAAAATTATAATGACGTGGCTGAGTTAAAAAGCCACTAACAGACACGTTGCATTTACTTCTGGGTTTCCCACACTCTATCAGACCACCCTGCACCCAGCGCATTGAAAAATTAAAATCGGGGCCAGAATCTCTCGAATGTGATCCCATAGGCTTCCATCATAGATCGACAGAGTTTGAATGCTTCTCGAGGAAGTCAGAACTGTGTTATTAGAGCTGGCTTGTCTTTTTTTTCTGGCTTGTAAGCTGACTGTGGCAGCAAGCTCCAATGTGATGGAAAGTGCAATAGAGTTTTTGTTACATACAATTGTTTGCAATAAACAAACCAATGACATGAATGACTGTAGTAGTTGGGAACAAGTTGAGACCAATAATGCTTTGCTCAATATGAGGACTTTTCTTATTAGATTTGCATATAAGTGTGTCCATAAAATTCAGTTTTAATAAATGAGTTGATGTCTTGCTTTTTATGGCACAACCCCCAGTTATTTTATTCGTGAGTGGCATGTCACTGTAATTATTGGCTATGCCTAATTCCTGCCAGCTATACAGGGCAGGTTAATGCCCGATTGTAATATGTACATGGAAATCAATAAACAGCTTGATTCCTACTTTTCTTTCCAGTCATTGACTGCAGGATAATATAGTAGCATGTACTTTATTACTTCTGTGTATTATTACTTAAATATATGTACCAGCAGGGTATCTTGGTGCCAGCAGGGGTTGGCAGCGCCAGTCTACATATTAGTTCCTGGAATTATGAGCAACGCACAGTATGGTTCTATTCACACTGAAAATAAGGAAGAAGTATTTATAGACTGGCACTGTCTACCCATGACTGGCATGGAATTCAAACAAAGAAAGTAAATGTAATTCATAAGCATCCACTGAACTAACAGAATCCTGCTGTTAGAAGGAACGTCTTATATGTTTCCAATTGTTTTACTGCCTGAGCTTCCAGTTTTGATGAGATACCATAGGCACAGCTATGTCCATTTTCCATTGGAGCCACTATTCCAAAAAGCAGAGTTACCCAACAGAATTAAAAGTGTCTGTTTTAGTCTTAAACAAAATTTACAAATCATACACATCAGTACATGTTCTCCACAGATTAAATACTGAAGGATTATGACAAACTGATTACGTAATTTAAGTCATCATTGAATGTTAACATTTTCAATGCTATTGGTTCCTCTAAAATAGCAATTGTTTTTTTTTAATTCTTGACATTATATCAATGAATTGATTTTGCTTGTGTGTTTTTTTATATAACTGCAGTGAATGCAAAATAAAATATTCTGCTGGCTGAAATCTCGGAAATTTCAGCACCATAAATACTTGGGCCTGCAAAATTAAAGTTTTTAAAGGTGCTATTTTGCTAGTGAGATGTGCATGTTTAACATTTTAAACTGGAAAGACCAATGAGCTAGAAATTGTCATTTCACTGTTCTGAAAGAAACCCAAGATATCCCATGGTATTGTTCAGTGTAAGGTGGAGAAAATAAGGGGACGTTTTGTGAGCCACAGAGTCTTGCTTGATGGGAGTGGAGTTCAGAGAATCAGCCAAAAACTGGGAGCACAATGAATCTGGCACAATGACCCCTGTGCTCAATTCTCTGAGGGAAAATTACCTCATGCCCCGATTG
The DNA here is from genome assembly GCF_044704955.1 of Pristiophorus japonicus. Taxonomy (NCBI): domain Eukaryota; kingdom Metazoa; phylum Chordata; class Chondrichthyes; family Pristiophoridae; genus Pristiophorus; species Pristiophorus japonicus. The sequence continues at coordinate 70,925,873 of NC_091986.1, forward strand.
GGGGTGGTAACCTTCTGGGGCCTGTACTTTTAGCACTCGGTGTGAAAGTCCCACCCCCGACGCTGAATTGGGCTTACCGCCTCTCAAAGGAAGTGGAGCGCAATCTCCGGTAATCCACTTCCTTTGGGGACTTGTCCCGAGGCGCTACTGGGGTGAAATGTTCAGCACTATGCGGATATTCCATGTAGCGCTAATGTGCTTCAATTCCCCATCCCTTCGATTAAAGGGGAGGGCCACTGCACACTCTGCACAGCCTCTGATGGCCTCCACTGGGCCACTAGGGCAGCGTGCATCCAGGCCTGCAGCCTGGCACCCAAGACTGAGTGCCGGGATGCACAATGGTGGCCGGGACCATGCTAGAACCGCCATTGTCGAGCCAACCTGAGAGTCGTCCGACAAAAAAAGATGGCGGCCATGGCACTGGTCTCCTCCCCGTTAATCTCCGCCCCGAGAAAGACCAATGCCAGCCTCATGGCCCACGGGGTGTTAAGGGGTCAGTGCGGGGTGGTGAGGGGTCGCAGTGTCTCCGCAACATCCTGACCAATTTCCCAGGAGGCGGTAGTGCCCCCTCCCTCCCGAAAACTGTCTTGTTCCCCATTAGTGCCCCCTGAGGTGCTAACAGGACCTTAAAAAAGGGCAATTTCGCCCCCTCTGGTTCTTGCTCCCCTCAAATGAAGCTGTGTCAGAAGTGAAATGGACATTTTGCTGTTTCATAATGACAGCATGCATAATATATTATTCTGTTGCTGCAGTGCATCATTATGCAAACTGATCTGTCTTTTTAAGACTGCAAAGCGTAATTGTAAATCCAGAGGCCAGTTTGGGACCAATTTCTCCCGGGCATCTCCTGAGGTCATTGAACTGATTGCTTCTCTTTAAACTGGCAGCTCCACCATTCAATAAGATCATGACTGATCGTTGACTTCAACTCCACTTTCCCACCCCATCTCCATATTACTTGATTCCCCTAGAGTCCAAAAATCTATCTCATCATCATCATCATAGGCAGTCCCTCGGAATCGAGGAAGACTTGCTTCCACTCCTGAAGTGAGTTCTTTGGTGGCTGAACAGTCCAATACGAGAGACACAGACTCTGTCACAGGTGGGACAGATAATCGTTGAGGGAAGGGGTGGGTGGGACTACATATTAACGGAGTGGAAGATGCCTGTGCATGAGTTCTTTTAACGTGGGGTGGTCGTTGCACACCAGCTACCACACGGGCTTAGCTGAGCGAGGTCTTGATCCAGTGACAAGGGGTCCAAGACGACTGGAAACCACGCACTGCTATATGGGCCAAGTTGCCTATGGCGAGATGTTGGCCGCAGGCTCAGCGCTGGGTAGCGCCCTTGGTGGTAGGTGGACTGAGGCCTGGTTGGGAGCAGGCAAATCTCTCTATCTCAGCCTTGAATATACTCAACGACTTGATGGCTAGAAATTGAACTCATTTGCGTCTCCTGTTTGCACCCCCATTTTGGGCGGGGGTTTAGCGGCGGTTATATGGCTTTGCGACCCGATTTCCTGCGCCCGGAGATCGTGATGCAATTGCCGCATGCATCACCCCATTAGCACCCGAAATTTACTTTTGTCCCTGCAGCAGCACCGGGCAAAACCACGGCAGCTGCAGGGAGGTGCAGCTCAGACAGCCGGCTGCTAACAGGATGAAAATTAAAGGCGAGCTGACCGAGGGAAAATACAAAAAAAACTTACCTTGTGTTTCCCACTGCTGCTCCATTTACTTCACGGGGTCCTGGCTGCGATCGCTCAGCCCGGGACTCTGCTTGAGTGCTGGGCTGATTGCGTGGCACCCCAGTCCATGTTGGTCTTGGAAGGTCCTTTTTTCATTTGCAGAGTCAGCAGCGTGGGGCCTTCCCTTTAAGCAGGGAAGAGCCCCTTGGACGCAGCAGTGCTGTACGGCTCAGTGTGAAGCATTGCTGAGGCGTCCGCCCCGTTATCGCCCCAGGAAGGAAGTGGAGCACTTCATTTAGCGCTCCACTTCCTTCCGGGGGCGGTAACCCGAACTTTTGGAGAGGGACAAGACTAAGTCTTGTGCCTCCCAACTGTTATCGCCCCCAAACGAGGCAATACTGAATTTCTACCCGTCAGCATCCTCAACCCTCTGGGGCAGAGAATTCCAAAGATTCACAACCCTCCTTATCTCAGTCTTAAATGGCCCGCCCCTTATTCTGAGACTATGTCCCTTAGTTCGAGACAATCCAGCCAGTGGAAGCAACCTCTCTGCATCTACCCCTGTCAATTCCATTCAGAATCTTGTATGTTTCAATGAGACAGACAGCCACCCGTTATTTCAATTGAGAGTAAAATCTGGTGGGGTGTAAAATGGGAGTCTGACCCGAACCCATCAATTTCCCGCCCGCCGCCTTAGGTTAAAATTACCCCCACTGTGGTTTGGGTGTGAGAAGAAAGATCACCTGTGTTGAAACTATAAATCCCTCCGATTCCAATGTGATGAGGTAGGATTTTCTGTTGGACAGATAAAATTGTTCAGAAATGTAATTTAAAATATTATCATTGCCACCGGAGCCAGGATTTTGCATTCACTCCAATGAAACCGACAGCATTATGCCAAAAGTACACAGAAGCGGGTCTGTGATGACATAAGTTTTTGGAACACAGTGATGGTTATATTCTGGACATAGAGAAATTGCATTTATATAGCACCATACACAAAGGACTTTGCATCCAATTATGTATTTTTGAAGTACAGTCACTGTTGTAATGCAGAGAAATATAGCAACCAATTTTCCCACAGATCCCAGAAAGAGCACTGAGATAAATGACCAATAAAACTATTATAGTGATGTAAGGTGAGGGAGAAATATTGGCCAATACACCAGGAGAACTCCCCTGCTCTTCAACTAGTCTCACAGGATCTATTATATTCATCTGAGAAGGCAGACAGCACCATGGATTTATATCTCATCTGAAAGATAGCACCTACAACAGTGCAGCACTCCCTCAATACTGCACTGTGAGGGCTGGATTTAACCAACCTCGGCAAGTCTGGGGCAGGCGACTTCCTTGATGAGTCCCGACCACGCAGCTGTGTTGATCTGGAACTCCGACAAGATTTTACCTTGATTAGGTTTGTTATGCTCACCCTGCAAGTTTCTTGGCCAATTAAAAGGAAGCGTGTCTGATGACATCATCTGATGACTCATCATCAGCTGGTTTCCTTAAAGGGACCATGTCCACATACATTTTGACAGCTGTAATGTCAGTGTTCTGCAGCATTGAGGTGCTGCAAACACTGACAAACACTGAACACAGGTGCACGGCTGTACACAGGCTCTCCCTCCAGATGCTTAAGGAGGGAGTCACAGCATGGAGGGAGGTTTTCATCACTTCTAATGGACAGAAGAGGCCTCAAGCAGGGATGTCATCAGGAGGAGCTGGCTGCAGTGGCGCAAACATAGAAACATAGAAACATAGAAAATAGGTGCAGGAGTAGGCCATTCGGCACTTCTAGCCTGCACCGCCATTCAATGAGTTCATGGCTGAACATGCAACTTCAGTACCCCCTTCCTGCTTTCTCGCCATACCCCTTGATCCCCCTAGTAGTAAGGACTTCATCTAACTCCCTTTTGAATATATTTAGTGAATTGGCCTCAACAACTTTCTGTGGTAGAGAATTCCACAGGTTCACCGCTCTCTGGGTGAAGAAGTTTCTCCTCATCTCGGTCCTAAATGGCTTACCCCTTATCCTTCGACTGTGACCCCTGGTTCTGTACTTCCCCAACATTGGGAACATTCTTCCTCCATCTAACCTGTCTAAACCCGTCAGAATTTTAAACGTTTCTATGAGGTCCCCTCTCATTCTTCTGAACTCCAGTGAATACAAGCCCAGTTGATCCAGTCTTTCTTCATAGGTCAGTCCCACCATCCCGGGAATCAGTCTGATGAATCTTTGCTGTACTCCCTCAACAGCAAGAATGTCCTTCCTCAAGTTAGGAGACCAAAACTGTACACAATACTCCAGGTGTGGCCTCAACAATGCCCTGTACAACTGTAGCAATACCTCCCTGCCCCTGTACTCATATCCCCTCGCTATGAAGGCCAACATGCCATTTGCTTTCTTAACCACCTGCTGTACCTGCATGCCAACCTTCAATGACTGATGTACCATGACACCCAGGTCTCGTTGCACCTTCCCTTTTCCTAATCTGTCACCATTCAGATAATAGTCTGTCTCTCTGTTTTTACCACCAAAGTGGATAATCTCATATTTATCCACATTATACTTCATCTGCCATGCATTTGTCCACTCACCTAACCTATCCAAGTCACTCTGCAGCCTCATAGCATCCTCCTCGCAGCTCACACTGCCACCCAACTTAGTGCCATCCGCAAATTTGGAGACACTACATTTAATCCCCTCGTCTAAATCATTAATGTACAATGTAAACAGCTGGGGCCCCAGCACCGAACCTTGCGGTACCCCACTAGTCACTGCCTGCCATTCTGAAAAGTCCCCATTTACTCCTACACTTTGCTTCCTGTCTGACAACCAGTTCTCAATCCACGTCAGCACAATACCCCCAATCCCATGTGCATTAACTTTGCACATTAATTTCTTGTGTGGGACCTTGTCGAAAGCCTTCTGAAAGTCCAAATACACCACATCAACTGGAACTCCCTTGTCCACTTTACTGGAAACATCCTCAAAAAATTCCAGAAGATTTGTCAAGCATGATTTCCCTTTCACAAATCCATGCTGACTTGGACCTATCATGTCACCTCTTTCCAAATGTGCTGCTATGACATCCTTAATAATTGATTCCATCATTTTACCCACTACTGAGGTCAGGCTGACCGGCCTATAATTCCCTGTTTTCTCTCTCCCTCCTTTTTTAAAAAGTGGGGTTACATTGGCTACTCTCCACTCGATAGGAACTGATCCAGAGTCAATGGAATGTTGGAAAATGACTGTCAATGCATCCGCTATTTCCAAGGCCACCTCCTTAAGTACTCTGGGATGCAGTCCATCAGGCCCTGGGGATTTATCGGCCATCAATCCCATCAATTTCCCCAACACAATTTCCCGAATAATAAAGATTTGCCTCAGTTCCTCCTCCTTACTAGACTCTCTGACCCCTTTTATATCCGGAAGGTTGTTTGTGTCCTCCTTAGTGAATGCCGAACCAAAGTACTTGTTCCATTGGTCTGCCATTTCTTTTTTCCCCGTTATGACTTCCCCTGATTCTGACTGCAGGGGACCTACGTTTGTCTTTACTAACCTTTTTCTCTTTACATATCTGTAGAAACTTTTGCAATCCGCCTTAATGTTCCCTGCAAGATTCTTCTCGTACACTATTTTCCCTGCCCTAATCAAACCCTTTGTCCTCCTCTGCTGAGTTCTAAATTTCTCCCAGTCCCCGGGTTTGCTGCTATTTCTGGCCAATTTGTATGCCACTTCCTTGGCTTTAATACTATCCCTGATTTCCCTTGATAGCCACGGTTGAGCCACCTTCCCTTTTTTATTTTTACGCCAGACAGGAATGTACAATTGTTGTAGTTCATCCATGCGGTCTCTAAATGTCTGCCATTGCCCATCCACAGTCAACCCCTTAAGTATCATTCGCCAATGTATCCTTGCCAATTCATGCCTCATACCTTCAAAGTTAGCCTTCTTTAAGTTCTGGACCATGGTCTCTGAATTAACTGTTTCATTCTCCATCCTAATGCAGAATTCCACCATATTATGGTCACTCTTCCCCAAGGGGCCTCGCACAATGAGATTGCTAATTAATCCTCTCTCATTATACAACACCCAGTCTAAGATGGCCTCCCCCCTAGTTGGTTCCTCGACATATTGGTCTAGAAAACCATCCCTTATGCACTCCAGGAAATCCTCCTTCCCCGTATTGCTTCCAGTTTGGTTAGCCCAATCTATGTGCATATTGAAGTCACCCATTATAACTGCTGCACCTTTATTGCATGCACCCCTAATTTCCTGTTTGATGCCCTCCCCAACATCACTACTACTGTTTGGAGGTCTGTACACAACTCCCACTCATGTTTTTTGCTCTTTGGTGTTCTGCAGCTCTACCCATATAGATTCCACATCATCCAAACTAATGTCTTTCTTAACTATTGCATTAATCTCCTCTTTAACCAGCAATGCTACCCCACCTCCTTTTCCTTTTATTCTATCCTTCCTGAATGTTGAATACCCCTGGATGTTGTGTTACCAGCCCTGATCATCCTGGAGCCACGTCTCTGTAATCCCAATCACATCATATTTGTTAACATCTATTTGCACAGTTAATTCATCCACCTTATTGCGGATACTCCTTGCATTAAGACACAAAGCCTTCAGGCTTGTTTTTTTAACATCCTTTGTCCTTTTAGAATTTTGCTGTACAGTGGCCCTTTTTGTTCTTTGCCTTGGGTTTCTCTGCCCTCCACTTTTCCTCATCTCCTTTCTGTCTTTTGCTTTTGTCTCCTTTTTGTTTCCCTCTGTCCCCCTGCATTGGTTCCCATCCCCCTGCCATATTAGTTTAACTCCTCCCCAACAGCACTAGCAAACACTCCCCCGAGGACATTGGTTCCGGTCCTGCCCAGGTGCAGACCGTCCGGTTTGTACTGGTCCCACCTCCCCCAGAACCGGTTCCAATACCCCAGGAATTTGAATCCCTCCCTGCTGCACCATTGCTCAAGCCACGTATTAATCTGCGCTATCCTGCGATTCCTACTCTGATTAGCACGTGGCACTGGTAGCAATCCTGAGATTACTACTTTTGAGGTCCTACTTTTTAATTTAGCTCCTAGCTCCTTAAATTCATTTCGTAGGACCTCATCCCTTTTTTTACCTATGTCGTTGGTACCAATGTGCACCACGACAACTGGCTGTTCTCCCTCCCTTTTTAGAATGTCCTGCACCCGCTCCGAGACATCCTTGACCCTTGCACCAGGGAGGCAACATACCATCCTGGAGTCTCGGTTGCGGCCACAGAAACGCCAATCTATTCCCCTCACAATTGAATCCCCTATCACTATCGCTCTCCCACTCTTTTTCCTGCCCTCCTGTGTAACAGAGCCAGCCACGGTGCCATGAACTTGGCTGCTGCTGCCCCCCCTGATGAGTCATCCCCCCAACAGCACTCAAAGCAGTATATCTGTTTTGCAGGGGGATGACCACAGGGGACCCCTGCACTCCCTTCCTTGCACTACTCTTCCTGCTGGTCTTCCATTCCCTATCTGGCTGTGGACCCTTCTCCTGCGGTAAGACCAACTCGATACACGTGCTACTCACGTCATTCTCAGCATCGTGGATGCTCCAGAGTGAATCCACCCTCAGCTCCAATTCCGCAACTCATTCCGTCAGGAGCTGGAGGCGGATACACTTCCCAGACACTTAGTCATCAGGGATACCGGAAGTGTCCTTGAGTTCCCACATGGTACAAGAGGAGCATAACACCCAACCGAGCTCTCCTGCCATGACTTAACCCATAGATACACTTAAATTAGCAACAACAATGTTAAAAGTTACTGACTGATATAAAAAAGAAAAAGAAAATCTACTCACCAATCACCAGCCAATCACTTTCCCCCTAGGCTTTGACGTCACCTTTCTGTTTCTTTCTACTTCTTTTTTGCCTTCTCCCTGTAGCTGCACAAGTACACCTTTTATAGGCCTCTGCTGATCTCCGGACTCACGCCTCAGCGACCACCTTTCAATGATCTCAGTGGATCGCGAAACGTTATTGTAAAGCCACATTCAACCTCATCCTGCTGTGCCACTCACACCTGGGCTCTGGATCAGTTCCTATGGATTGGAGGGTAGCTAATGTAAACCCACTTTATAAAAAAGGAGAGAGAAAACAGGGAATTATAGACCGGTTAGCTTGACATCGGTAGTGGGGAAAATGCTGGAATCAGTTATTAAAGATGTAATAGCAGCGCATTTGGAAAACAGTGACAGGATCGGTCCAAGTCAGCATGGATTTATGAAAGGGAAATCATGCTTGATAAATCTTCTGGAATTTTTTGAGGATTTAACTAGTAGAGTGGATAAGGGAGAACCAGTGGATGTGGTGTATTTGGACTTTCAAAAGGCTTTTGACAAGGTCCCACACAAGAGATTAGTGTGCAAAATTTAGGCACATGGTATTGGGGATAATGTATTGACGTGGATAGAGAACTGGTTGGCAGACAGAAAGCAAAGAGTGGGAATAAACGGGTCCTTTTCAGAATGGCAGGCATTGACTAGTGGGGTACCCAAGTTTCAGTGCTGGGACCCCAGCTATTTACAATATATATATTAATGATTTCGACAAGGGAATTGAATGTAATATCTCCAAGTTTGCAGATGACACTAAGCTGGGTGGAAGTGTGAGCTATGAGGAGGAAACTAAGAGGCTACAGGGTGACTTGGACAGGTTAGGTGAGTGGACAAATGCATGGCAGATGCAGTATAATGTGAAAAAATGTGAGGTTATCCACTTTGGTGGCAAAAACAGGAAGGCAGATTACTATCTGAATGGTGACAGATTAGGAAAAGGGGAGGTGCAACGAGACCTGGGTGTCATGGTACATCAGTCATTGAAAGTAGGCATGCAGGTACAGCAGGCAGTTAAGAAAGCAAATGGCATGTAGGCCTTCATAGTGAGAGGATTTGAGTATAGGAGCAGGGAGGTCTTGCTGCAGTTGTACAGGGCCTTGGTGAGGCCACATCTTGAGTATTGTGTGCAGTTTTGATCTCCTAATCTGAGGAAGGACATTCTTGTTATTGAGGGAGTGCAGCGAAGGTTCACCAGACTGATTCCCGGGATGGCAGGACTGACATATGAAGAAAGACTGGATTGACTAGACTTACATTCACTGGAATTTAGAAGAATGAGAGGGGTTCTCATAGAAGCATATACAATTCTGACGGGATTGGACAGGTTAGATGCAGGAAGAATGTTCCCGATGTTGTGGAAGTCCAGAACCAGGGGTCACAGTCTAAGGATAAGGGGTAAGCCATCTAGGACCAAGATGAGGAGAAACCTTTTCACCCAGAGAGTGGTGAACTTATGGAATTCTCTCCCACAGAAAGTTGCTGAGTCCAGTTCGTTGGATATATTCAAAAGGAAGTTAGATGTGGCCCTTATGGCTAAAGGGATCAAGGGGTATGGAGAGAAGGCAGGAGTGGGGTACTGAAGTTGCATGATCAGCTTTGATCATATTGAAAGGTGGTGCAGGCTCGAAGGGCCGAATGGCCTACTGCTGCACCTATTTTCTATGTTTCTATGTTTCTATCCCCATCACTCTGCCTTCCCTATGCTACTTCTACACATCCTTACTCACACCAACTTACCTTGCACCTCCACCCATCCCTCACTCTCTATCTACCTTACCACATCCTCATCTCACTAACCATCCCTCACATTCACCCTTATCCTACTGCAATCATACCAACTAACAACGCACAAGGTAGGAACTTGGATGTTATCGCCAATGCTGATGTAAAGTTTCTGCTAAAGTGTTGTCAAACATTGAAATCTATATTTTCAATACTTTCCCTCCTTGGACAGATCTGTGTGCACTGTTGGAAGTGGCTTCGTGAGTTGCAATGAATAGTGAGAAATAACAGTACCCCCGCAATGCTGATGAGTGTGAAAGGAAAGGCTTGGGCATTGTTGAGATGCTTTATTTTGTTTGTGTGGGGTGGTGCCAACATGGTGCATCATGTGGCAGAAAGGGTGTACAGTATCAAGTGAAGTCAATCTGACCATGGTGAGGCCATCCCTGGTATCCCAGGCAGCAATATGGTCAGGTACTGATGCCATGTGGCCTCTGCAGCATCAGGTGATTGCAGAGTAGGTTGGTGTTGTTATTGGTGATGCTGGTTTGCCTGGTGGTCATGGTGTGCCTCATGATGTTGATGTTGGGGCTGATCGTGGTGGGATTCTGAGGACCAAGGTGAGATTTTTTCAAGGGCGCCAATGCTGATGGTATAGATGGAAGCTAAAGATGAGATGACAGAAGCGATATGTCAATGGTGAGATGTTGCTCCAAGGAGGTGATACTGGATAGACAGTTCACTGCAAACACTCAAACCTCCATAAAGCTGAAAAGCGTATTCCAAATCCTGAAGGCTCCATCTTCTTTGATTAGAAATTGAACAGCTGTGTTATGGGAGCTTTTATACCACTTCTGCAGCTGTCAAGTAATCAAACCAATCCGGAGTTGTTGAGAACCCGATACACTTACCTAGCATGATACTGGAGGAATGTGAATTGGAAATGGGTCTGCAGTCTGCAGCCAGAGTCGGCACTTTGGAAATTCACGAAGAGGCGGGTTCAGATTGGACTTCCGACCCGCTGTCAATCAAGGTCATTTTGACCTTCAACCCTGCTCTCGTCCACCTGGTAAGATTCCAGCCTGTGTGTGAGCCTTGATTTTGTGATCAAGCAGGAATTTTAACTCCAAAAACTATGGGCCATTAGGGTCAGGTGGAACATTAAAGTAGTAAAAGTGTTGATTCCCAACCCACTCACTTCCGGTTTTAAAGGAGGCGGATTGGGAGCAGGCAACAAATCCAGTCCCGGAGGCAGGTTGGCACTGTTAATATTATAACATGGCTGGAATCTTAGATTTAAACTGCTATGGAGGTTTAACTGTGGACGGCCAGGAATCTTGCACCTTGGGATTCACGGTACCTGCAGCAAGGTGAGGACAGGCTCGGGGAGCAAAGCTTTTGGGCCAGAAGGATTAGGAATGCTTTCTCCTGGTCCGCTAAGCTCCCCCACCACCAGCTCCCTCTTTCTGGATTGGACACCGAATCGAACCACCCATCCCTCCCCCAGGTTGGTGATCGCACAGCCTCCCGAGTTGGACCCTCCCAGTTGGTTATCGCAGGACAGGACACAAAGGGATTACTCTACTGGTCTTACTTGAAATAATGCCATGGGATCTTTTACATCCACCTGAGAGAGCAAATGGAACCTCAGTTTAACGTCTTATCTAAAAGACAGCACCTCTGACAGTGCAGCACTCCCTCAGCACTGCACTGGAGTGCCAACCTAGATTTTTGTGCTCCAGTGTCTGGAGTGGGACTTGAACCCACAACCTTCTGACTCAGACGCGAGGATGCTAACTCGCAGCGACATTCTTCTCAGAAAATCTTCAGCCCGCCCGGCGGTACCAAAAGAACCTTTTCCTCAGGGGTCCAGTGAGGCTGTGGCCTTTTACATTGATGGTGCAGCGTCCCTTAAAGGGGACGATGCACTGCCACTGCCACCAAGTTTTTTTTTGTCGGTCGACTGCCAGGTCAGCGTGACAATTATGCCTCGAGTTCAACTGGGCTACCAACAGGCAGACTGGCACCCCCTTTTGGTGCCAGGCCACTGGCCTGGCTGAAACCCTCCCTGGTGGCTCAGTGGACCGAACTTTAGAAATCGCGCAGACTCTCACCTTTAAGTGAAGGGAGAGCCGTGGTGTCGTGGCGCCATGATGACCGACAGCGGTGGTCACTACGCTCCTGCCCCCCCACCCCCAACTTCTGCCCCTCTAGTGTATGCACCGCCCCACTTCCGCTCCCATTATGAGTGACTTCTGGTCCACCTGAAAACAAAAACAAAGAGAGGAATTTCGCTCAAGAGGCCACCTCAACCACTGCAGCAGTGAAAACACTCGAAACGGGTTGCATGCGCCCCCGTTTCGGGTGGAGGGCAATTTTGGCGCCTTGATAATCTGCATAGAGTTAAGACTACTTGCTAGTATTGTTTCTAATGTGAATACAACAACATCTTGCATTTATATATCACAGTTAACGTGGTAAAATGGCCCAAGGTGCTTCTCACGAGTACAATTAGAAAAAAATTGACACAGAGACAAAGGAGACATTAATACAGGGGACAAAAGGTCAAAGAGGTAGATTTTAAGCAACATTTTAAAGGGAGAGAGAGAGACGGATTGACAAAGAGTTTGGGGATGGAATGCTAGAAGTTAAGGATTAAATGGCTAAAGGAACGGCCACCAATGGCAGGGCCAAGAACGGGGGGATACACAAGAAAGTTGTTGGAGGTTTCACAGATATGTATAATGTAAAATAGGGAAAAACAAAAAATGAGGCACTAAATGCAACAACCCATCCAGTTGCTAACCCGGCCACTCTTTCCAATTCGCTGTAATTCTAATACCATCGCACTAGCTGGAGGGGGCTGGGTACTGCAAATACAATGCTGACACAGACTAGCTTAAACCAGGCAAAAGAGATGTAGTTATGAAGAAAGGCTCGAGAAATTGGGAATAAAATTAAACATTTAAAAACAAATTTGAATGAAGGTTTATGAAAGATTTTGAGAGGGTAAATAGAGAAAGATTGTTTCCACTGGTTGGCAAACTGGTAACTCAGGATTATGACCAGAAGAACAGAGGGGGAAGTCAGAAAAATATTTCACATAGAGGGAATTTAGAAGATATGTTTTAGAACACATGGGCTGCAACTTTCCCAGTCTTAAATGTGCGGGTTTGGAGGGCGGGTCAGCAGTAGATATCGCAGAAATTGCCAGCGCATCAGGAACCCGCCGTCATCCTGCTGACTTCCGCATTTAACTCGAGCGCAATTCTCAACGTGCCACGGACTTGCTTTGGAGAGGCAGGAAACCTCATTGAAATATTTAAATGCTTGTTGAGAGACCCTTAAGAGGCTTTTTAACATCAGGTTTTGGCTTTAACTTCTTGAGCACGTGCACCTCAGGAAACTCGGCTGTGAAGGGGTGGCGGAAACGCAGTGGCTCCACTTTACCTGCCATCTATTACATCAGCATGGGTGCCACTTATGCTATCCCACCTTGGACATCAGAATAGGACCAAGATGAGCCCCAGCACCAACAGCACCATCCACACCAGCAGCAGCAGCCACATCACCATTAACATCCATAGCACCAGCAGCAACCAAGCTTCAGCATTCTCCTCAGTGACCTGATGCTCCAGAGGAAGGTTCAGCACAGGGCTGCACCATGCCGGAGGCGATACCCTCAACACAGGGTATACAAGCAGAGGATGTGCTTCCTGGACATGACTGAGCAGAAGTTTGTGATATTTCAGGGAGCTCACAGCACACACAGCCGTAAGATGGTAGAATCTTTCAGAAGTCACCAGTCATGTGACCTGATCCCTTTATTATATACAGCACTGGCTGCAGTGTCCCAGGAGTTCACTGTGTGGAGCTACAGATATTACACTTCTCCCTTCTTAATGAAGAAGTAATTATAACAAACAATCATCATACATAATTTGCATGGTTATACATAACAAAAGATATTGACTTATTTTGCCATATTTACAAATCAAGCTTAACCACTTGTTTTCTGTTTCGAAGAGGATACCTTTGCTCTCGAACAGAACATTCCAAATATGGTGTTGAATTTAAATTCATTCGAGGCTGATCTTGAGGGAAGTTTTCCTTCAAGGGAAGCCCTTGATTTCCATTTGAGCTCTCTCTAACTTCAGACTGTTTGTCTGCCTGACTCGGACTCAGACTTAAATTCTGACTTTCTCTTGGATTTGTTTCCAGTACATTGGATGTAGGATATGCTACTGGTGTATCAAAACTATCTGATGAGTCATAAATAATTGAATCATTCCCACCTTCAACTACTTCCATGTCTGCAGGTAAAATATGATCAATATGAACAAATTTAACCTGTCCATGATCAAACATCTTGATCAAATATGTGCGAGGATCACATATCTTCACCACTTTTCCTAGTAACCACTTCAACCATTTATGGTGATGGTTCTTCATTCTCAGCTTCTGATTTAATTTCACATTTCTCTCTTTTACTCTCGCTCTATCATGTTTCTCTTTCTGTCTTAATTGTGTCTCTTCTACGAACTGTGCAAAGTTTGGTTTTAACAATGAGAACCTGGTTCATGGCTGTCGTTTGAAAAACAACTTGCTGGTGTTCTACCAGTAGTTGTGTGAGGAATATTACTACACGTAATTAGGAAATTAGCCAATTTGTGGTCCAATGACGACTGTAGTTTCGTTGGATTTGGATCCAACATCTGTTTGATGAGGGCACGTTTTACAAATTGTATAGTGCGATCTGCTGCACCATTTCAAGCAGGGTGATATGGTTTCACACCATTTTTGCTCGTGAACTGTGCAAATTCTTCTGAACAAAATTGTGGTCCATTAACAGAAACAAATTCTTCTGAGAAGCCAAATGAAGAAAATAATCTTCGTAAAATGTCTAATGTTTTACTTGTTGTTATTTTCCACATACGAAACACCTCGATTCACTTTGAATCACTATCAATCACAATGAACAATTGTTGTCCTTCTAGCTTAGCAAAATCGATATGTAGCCTTTGCACACTCTGGGAGGCCAGTTCCATGACTGTAATGATATTGATGGTGGTTATTTGCTTACCGATTGACATCTTGTACACTTACTGATGATGTACTCTGTATCTTTATCAAGGCCTAGCCACCATAATAACTGCGTGCAAAATTCTTGGTCAAGCACATTCCCAGGTGTTGGTAATGGAGGTCTCTTAATAATTTGGACCTGAATTTATTTGGTATAACCACTCTTGCTATGATACAATCTTTATCAACTGATAATTCATTCCTACAAATGAAGAATGGATGAATATCGTTGTCTATTACCTGGTTTGGCCATCCATTTGCAATATAATCGTACACGTTTGACATAACTGGGTCACGTTTGGTTGCTCTACCAATCCCTTCAGCTGTGACTGGCAGTTCATCAATGTATGAAAAATAAAACACTTCTTCCCCATCGGGTGTAACTTGCGATGGGGAAGGCAATCTAGACATAGCATCCGCATTACAGTGATCGGCTGATTGTCTGTATTCAATATCATATATATATGCTGACAAAATCAAAGCCCATCTTTGCATTCGGGCTGCAGCTAATGTTGGAACTGGCGACTTTGGATGGAGGATTGCTGTCAGGGGCTTATGATCCATGATGATAGTAAACTTATGATCATACAAGTATTTGTGGAACTTCTTGACCCCAAAAATTAATGCCAAAGCTTCCCTTTTGATTTGTGCATAATTACGCTCACTGGAACTGAGAATGCATGAAGCAAAAGTAATTGGTCTCTCCTTCCCACTACATAATACATGAGAGATCACTGCCCCAACTCCATACGGAGTGGCATCACATGCTAGCTTGAGCTCTTAAATACGTGATAGTGAACTAACATGGTGCTCTCTACCAATTTGCTTTTACACTCCTTGAATGCTGTATCGCATTCTTCTGACCACTTCCAATAGACCTGTTTTTTCAATAGTTCATTCAGTGGATGTAATACTGTAGCCAAGTTTGGAAGGAGCTTTCCATAATAGTTCAAAAGACGCAAAAATGATCGAAGTTCAGTTACATTCTTGGGAGTGGGTGCACTTCTGATTGCATCCTGCTTTCCCTTGGTTGGATGTAAACCATCTTTGTCTACTCTGTACCCTAAGTACTCCACTGAATTTTGAAATAACTCACACTTGCGAGCAGACACTCGTACTCTGTGCTTCTCGAGCCGTTTGAGGACTTCATTCAATATGTTATTATGAATTTGCCTATTTGGTGCTGAAATTATTATGTCATCTAAACAACATACTACTCCTTCAATCCCTTGCAAAATCTGGTTCATTACCCCTTGGACTATGGCAGGGGTAGAAGACACTCCAAATTGTAGCCTATTAAATTGATATAGGCCTTGATGAGTATTTATAGTCAAGCATGACTTGGACTCCTCATCTAGTTCAAGCTGTAAGTAGGCATTCGTAAGACCCAACTTTGAGAAGATCTGACCATCTGTCAGTATTGTGAACAAATCTTCTACATTTGGCAATGTATTTTGGACATTACCCTCTAGAACCTGGTTTACAGTTATTTTATAGTCACCACACAATCTTACCTTACCATCGGACTTAGGTACAACAACAATGGGTGTAGCCCAATTACACCGATCTATCTTAGAAATAATGTTCTCAGTCTCTAGTCTTTTGCTTAACTTTCTTCTTGAGTGCATATGTTATGGAACGTGGCTTGTAGTAAACCAATCTAGCATCCTTCTGTGCCCTGACACTCATCTTGAAGCCTTGGATTGGACTGCCTTTTTCACAGAACACCTTCAGATAATTCTTGATGACATCATTCTTTGACGCAAATCTCGTTTCAACACGAAAAATCTCACTCCAATCCAGCTTCAGTGATCCCAACCAATTTCTTCCTAGTAAGGCAGGCTTGTCTCCTGCCATTAATATTAGAGGCAAGCTCTGAAATTGATCCTTGTATTTCACCGCTACGGTGATACGACCTATCACAGGAATGTTCTCTCCCAAGTAGCCTCAAAGCTCCATCTTGGATTTCTCCAATGGGAAATCACGCAATTTGTCGAGGTATAGCGACTCCGGTGCTACACTGATAGATGCAGCAGTGCCGATTTCTATGGGTATCTAGATTCCTGTAACATCAATGTGGATTATGATACTTCTCGAATCGCTGTTAGTTAACTTCGTGCTCCTGATGATGTTTAGCTCTAACATCTCCTCATCCTGTTGTTTTTCTTCCATGCTAAGAAGTCTCTGGGGATTTCTACTCATAGCTTTGAAAGCTTGTTTACACTTCAGTCGGCATGCCTTTGCAAGATGCCCAGTTTTCCTGCAGAAGAAACACTCTGCCTTCACATATGGACAACTTTGAGCAATGTGTTGTCCTCGGCACCGATAGAAGGACTTCAATGCTCTCTTACCATTGCCAGTTTCTGAGACCTTTGGGCGCAACCGCCTTTTACTTTTAACCTGCAGGCAATTCATCGTGGTTGTCTGGCATTTTTGGGAATATTGTTTGGCCATGTTCATTGGCATAACTGTCTGACAAGCTAATTCAAAAGTCAAGTTAGGCATTGTCAATAACTTTCTTCTCATCGCATCATTTTTCATCCCACAAACAAAACGGTCACGCAGTGCTCAGTCCTGAAAGTTTCCGAAATTACAGTGAATAGATAGCGTTTTTAAAGCTACAATGTACCCACTGATATTTTCTTCGGTTAACTGACCTCGAATTATGAAACGGTAACTTTCAGCAATTTCCAAGGGTTTGGGGCTGTCGTGCTGTCTGCTTAAGAGTTGTGTCCTTTGGCTTGTCAGGCACAAGCAATTTTTCAAGGTTTCATACAATTTGGGCTCTGCTTCAGTTAAGAAAATAGCCCTTTGTTGTTCCAACACCACCCGGTTATGGTTTTCAGCATCGGGGACTTTGATGATATTATTTGCGGTGAAAAACATTTCTCGCCACTCCACATATGCTCTGAAACTTTCACGATCACTTTGAAATTCCCCCAAATGCCCTATTACTCCCATAGGCATGGCCATCTGGACTCTGGCAGTTCAAACAAATATGCTTGTAATTTACCTCAGATTTGTAGCTGTTGATCAAAACCGAGAAGCTCTCAAAGTCATTCTGTCGGCTGAATCCTCCACCAACAAAAATTGCAGCTTTGTTTTATCCGCTTAATCCCATCTTCGCAGCCATTGTTATATTTCAGGAAGCTCACAGCACACACAGCCTTAAGATGACAGAATCTTCCAGAAGTCGCCAGTCAGGTGACTTGGTCCCTTTATTATTAAAACCACTGGCTGCAGTGCCCCAGGGGTCCAAAATGTGGAGCTACAGACTTAACACAGTGCTTCAGGAGGCTCAGGCTATTGTGTCAGGTTGTCGTTGACATTTGTTGCTTTCTAGAACAAGCTCTACTACCCAGAGGATCTGGTGGACACATCTTAAAGTGGCTGTCAAAGTCACCATCACCCTCAACTTCTTCACCTCAGGCTCCTTCCAGGGATCAGCAGCAGACATTTTCAGGATCTCGCATTTGGCCCCCCACAGATGTATCACCCAGGTGACCGAGTCAGCCAATTATGCAAACTTTTCCATTGATGAAGCCAATGTTAGTGGGCGGGCAATCTGGCTGGCTTACCACAGGTGCAGGGCGTCATCGACTGCACACATGTGGCCATCAAGGCATCCCTGCATCACCCAGGAGTATTTGTGAACTGCAAGGGCTTCCATTCTTCAATATGGAGCTCACCTGCAACCATAAAAAGATCATTATGCATGTGTGCACCAGATTTCCTGGCAGCTGTCTTGACTCTTTCATGCTGTGCCAATCTACCCTCCCTGAGCTCTTCACACCTCCAAACAGACTTACCGGCTGGCTGCTTGGAAACAAGGGTTATCCACTGAAGACATGGCTGTTGACACCCTTGAAGAGGCTAAGTACTGAGGCTGAGGATTGTTATAATGGCAGCCACATATCCACCAGATGTATCATAGAGTATGAAATAGACATGATGAAGATGCGCTTCAGATACCTTGAACGATCTGGAGCTGTGCTTCAGTATGCACTAGAGAGGGTCTCCAGAATCATTATCATTTGCTGTGTGCTGCACAACTTCGTGCAGCAGCGAGGATTGGAACTGGAGGAGGATTAAGGCACAGAATGCAGAGCCGCACTGGAGGAGTTGGTGGAGGAGGAGGAGGAGGAACAGGTGGATGATGAGGGGAACGAACCTGAGCTGGAGATGGCATCAGCAGCGATGCATATTGCTACCCGGGGAGCCTGGAATGGCCTCATAATAGCCAGATTTAGTTAGCTTGCTCGAGTGCACCCATAAGGCTGCCACACGCTGTGCTAAGTACCCCTCCCCCACAACACCACAAAGCAGCCTTACAATGACCAAGCCATTCCTAGACACCCATTGCTCAAGATTACGTTATGTCTCACCATTCACTCCAAATGATGAGGCCACTTCCCAGTTAACAGGCAAAAATGGGGAAGACTGGAAAGTGCATCTACTTTTGTGTCATTTTTCTTTTCTGCGTGCTTCTACGAGGTGCAACTCCTGTGGCTTCAGTAGAGGTAGAGGCAGGCTGCTCACTTACGTGCTGCGACTGATTTGCCACTTTTGGCGGAATTCCTCCGGATTTTGGAGCCTGTGATGGACCCGGCAAACATTGCTCCTCCTGCAACTGTGCAGGAACATAGTCGGCCATCGGGATCCGAGGAAGCATGTAGGGCTCCGACTGAGTGGGAGGCAATGGGGGAGAAATGTGAGCTCTTTGAGAAGAGCCCCCATTTCATGTCCTCTCTTACCATCATCCCTCCCATGGGCCACCCCCACTTCCCTGCCAGCATGGAGCTGGAGAGCACCCTGCTGCACAAGTCTACGTTTATATCCTTCCTTGAGATGAGGTAAATGAGCATCTGCCATCTGTTGTCCACAGCAAGCAAGTTCTCATTGGACTGATGCATTTTCTGCTCCATGCAGGTGGCCATCGTTTCCATGGAACATCATATCGTCACCATTGCGTGTGAGATGGCAGTGCTCATTTTGGAGAAGGACTCCTCCATTCTCTGTACATTGCGGCTGCAAAAGCTGCCAGAGCCTCATGCAATTGTTGCTGCCCCTCTAAGATCACTCTCTTTCTCGATGGCACTTGAGCCTCAGTGTCTGCATGAAGCTCAGCAGAGCTTGGAGCGATCTGCGCCCTCTGGCGAGGAGTCTCCACTGCTGTTCCTGTCAACACCGTCTGCTCTTGCTCAATTGTGATGTGTGAGATACCAGGTGACTACACTACTCCATCTCGCACAGAACCCACCAAGGTGTGTGTAACCAGCACTGTGTGCGTCTTCCTGCTCCGGCTGGACAGTGGGGGGAGGGGGCACTTGATGGACTTGTGGGAGAGTAAGGAGATGAATTAGAAAGGTTATAATAAGAATGGGTAACGTTATCATTATGTACATGATGACATTTCACCTAATGCTGACATCAACACTGCCTCCAGTGTGCCAGTGCAGACTTTGGCCGCCTGAGGAAAAGGGAGTGTTTGAAGACCAGGCCCTCAAAACTGCCACCAAGCTCATAGTCTACAGGTCTGTAGTAATATCCGCCCTCCTGTATGGATCAGAGGCATGGACCATGTACAGTAGACACCTCAAGTCGCTGGAGAAATACCACCAACGAAGCCTCCATAAGATCGTACAAATCCCCCGGGAGGACAGATGCAACAACATTAGCATCCTCAACCAGGCCAACATCCCCAGCATTGAAGCACTGACCACACTTGATCAGCTCCGCTGGGCAGACCACATTGTCCGCATGCCAGACACGAGACTCCCAAAGCAAGCGCTCTACTCGGAACTCTTTCACGGCAAGCGAGCCAAAGGTGGGCAGAGGAAACGTTACACGGACTCCCTCAAGGCCTCCCTGATAAAGTGCAACATCCCCACTGCCAAATACTGCCCTAAGTGGAGGAAGTGCATCCGAGAAGGTGCTGAGCACCTCGAATCTCATCGCCAAGAGCATGCAGAAATCAAGTGCAGGCAGCGGAAAGAGCATGCGGCAAACCTGTCCCACCCACCCTTTCCCTTAACGACTATCTGTCCCACCTGTGACAGGGACTGTGGTCCTCGTATTGGACTGTTCAGTCACCTAAGGACTCATTTTAAGAGTGGAAGCAAGTCCTCCTCGATTCCGAGGGACTGCCTATAATGATGATGATGACATTTCACCTAATGCTGACATCAGTCACCCTATGAGTGACTGTTGTATGCCATGTGATTGTATGACATGTAATTCTGCAATGAGGTTGCTGGGACGTCCCGCTCTCTCCATGTCTCACCGCTAGCTGCTCTGCAACTTCAGAGATCTCTAGGGCCTCCTCCTCTGCTGGAGATAATTAAATGAAGACTGGAGGGCCATCTCTGGCTCTCTGCCTTCCCCTGTTATTTTGCACTCTCTTCTCCTGCAATAGGGAAAAGAAGGAGTGGCAGTCGGCGAGAGGCGGGAGCAGCGTGGTGCGGCCTATAAAAGGCCCAGCGGGTGTTCCATTGGCAGCGGCAGTCGGCGAGAGGCGGGAGCACCTTGGTGAGGCCTATAAAGGCCCAGCGGGTGTTCCATTGGCAGCGGCAGTCGGCGAGAGGCGGGAGCAGCGTGGTGCGGCCTATAAAAGGCCCAGCGGGTGTTCCATTGGCAGCGGCAGTCGGCGAGAGGCGGGAGCAGCGTGGTGCGGCCTATAAAAGGCCCAGCGGGTGTTCCATTGGCAGCGGCAGTCGGCGAGAGGCGGGAGCACCTTGGTGAGGCCTATAAAGGCCCAGCGGGTGTTCCACAGGCAGCGGCAGTTGGCGACAGGCGGGAGCAGCGTGGTGAGGCCTATAAAAGGCCCAGCGGGTGTTCCACAGGAAGCCGCAGTTGGCAAGAGGCCGGAGCAGCGTGGTGAGGCTTATAAAGTCCCAGCAGGTGTTCCACAGGCAGCGGCAGTCGGCGACAAGCGGGTGCAGCGTGGTGAGGCCAATAAAGGCCCAGCTTGTGCAGCTCCAGCCGGGAGAAAAAGCAGAAAAGAAGTAGAAAGGAATCAAAAGGTGACGTCACAGCCAAAGGGGTAAGTGATTGGCTGGTGATTGGTAAGTAGTTTTTCATTTTCTTTTTTATATCAGTAAGTAACCTGTAACAGTGTTGTCACCAATTTAAGTGTATCTAAGGGTTAAATCATGGCAGGAGAGCTCGGGCATGTGATATGCTCCTCCTGTACCATGTGGGAACGCAGGGACACTTCCGGTGTATCTGCCTTCAGCTCCTGACGGACCGCGTTGCGGAATTGGAGCTGAGGGTGGATTCAATCTGGAGCATCCACGATGCTGAGAATGACGTGAATAGCACGTTTAGTGAGTTGGTCTTACCGCAGGCGAAGGGTCCACAGCCAGCTAGGGAATGGAAGACCAGCATGAAGAGTAGTGCAAGGAAGGTAGTGCAGGGGTCCCCTGTGGTCATCCCCCTGCAAAACAGATACACTGTTTTGTTTTGAGTACTGTTGAGGGGGATGACTCATCAGGGGAGGGCAGCAGCAGCCAAGTTCATGGCACCGTGGCTGGCTCTGCTGCACAGGAGGGCAGGAAAAAGAGTGGGAGAGTGATAGTGATAGGGGATTCAATTGTGAGGGGAATAGATAGGCGTTTCTGCGGCCGCAAGTGAGACTCCAGGATGGTATGTTGCCTCCCTGGTGCAAGGGTCAAGGATGTCTCGGAGCGGGTGCAGGACATTCTAAAAAGGGAGGGAGAACAGCCAGTTGTCGTAGTGCACATTGGTACCAAAGACATAGGTAAAAAAAGGGATGAGGACTTACGAAACGAATTTAAGGAGCTCGGAGCTAAATTACAAAGTCGGACCACAAAAGTAGTAATCTCGGGGTTACTACCAGTGCCACATGCAAGTCAGAGTAGGAATTGCAGGATAGCGCAGAGGAATACGTGGCTTGAGCAGTGGTGCAGCAGGGAAGGATTCAAATTCCTGGGGCATTGGAACCGGTTCTGGGGGAGGTGGGACCAGTACAAACCGGATGGGCAGGACCGGAACCAATGTCCTCGGGGGAGTGTTTGCTAGTGCTTTTGGGGAGGAGTTAAACTAACATGGCAGGGGGATGGGAACCAATGCAGGGAGACAGAGGGAAACAAAAAGGAGACAAAAGCAAAAGACAGAAAGGAGATGAGGAAAAGTGGAGGGCAGAGAAACCCAAGAAAAAGATCAAAAAGGGCCACTGAAGAGCAAAATTTTAAAAGGACAAAGGGTGTTAAAAAAACAAGCCTGAAGGCTTTGTGTCTTAATGCAAGGAGTATCCGTAATAAGGTGGATGAATTAACTGTGCAAATAGATGTTAACAAATATGATGTGATTGGGATTACAGAGACGTGGCTCCAGGATGATCAGGGCTGGGATCTCAACATCCAGGGGTATTCAACATTCAGGAAGGATAGAATAAAAGGAAAAGGAGGTGGGGTAGCATTGCTGGTTAAAGAGGAGATAAATGCAATAGTTAGGAAGGACATTAGCTTGGATAATGTGGAATCTATATGGGTAGAGCTGCAGAACACCAAAGGGCAAAAAACGTTAGTGGGAATTGTGTACAGACCTCCAAACAGTAGTAGTGATGTTGGGGAGGGCATGAAACAGGAAATTAGGGGTGCATGCAATAAAGATGCAGCAGTTATAATGGGTGACTTTAATATGCACATAGATTGGGCTAACCAAACTGGAAGCAATACGGTGGAGGAGGATTTCCTGGAGTGCATAAGGGATGGTTTTCTAGACCAATATGTCGAGGAACCACCAAGGGGGGAGGCCATCTTAGACTGGGTGCTGTGTAATGAGAGAGGATTAATTAGCAATCTCATTGTGCGAGGCCCCTTGGGGAAGAGTGACCATAATATGGTGAAATTCTGCATTAGGATGGAGAATGAAACAGTTAATTCAGAGACCATGGTCCAGAACTTAAAGAAGGGTAACTTTGAAGGTATGAGCGTGAATTGGCTAGGATAGATTGGCGAATGATACTTAAGGGGTTGACTGTGGATGGGCAATGGCAGACATTAAGAGACCGCATGGATGAACGACAACAACAATTGTACATTCCTGTCTGGCGTAAAAATAAAAAAGGGAAGGTGGCTCAACCGTGGCTATCAAGGGAAATCAGGGATAGTATTAAAGCCAAGGAAGTGGCATACAAATTGGCCAGAAATAGCAGCGAACCCGGGGAATGGGAGAAGTTTAGAACTCAGCAGAGGAGGACAAAGGATTTGATTAGAGCAGGGAAAATGGAGTACGAGAAGAAGCTTGCAGGGAACATTAAGACGGATTGCAAAAGTTTCTGTAGATATGTAAAGAGAAAAAGGTTATTAAAGACAAACATAGGTCCCCTGCAGTCAGAATCAGGGGAAGTCATAACGGGGAACAAAGAAATGGCAGACCAATTGAACAAGTACTTTGGTTCGGTATTCACTAAGGAGGACACAAACAACGTTCCGGATATAAAAGGGGTCAGAGGTTCTAGTAAGGAGGAGGAACTGAAGAAAATCCTTATTAGTTGGGAAATGGTGTTGGGGAAATTGATGGGATTGAAGGCCGATAAATCCCCAGGGCCTGATGGACTGCATCCCAGAGTACTTAAAGAGGTGGCCTTGGAAATAGCGAATGCATTGACAGTCATTTTCCAACATTCCATTGACTCTGGATCAGTTCCTATTGAGTGGAGGGTAGCCAATGTAACCCCACTTTTTAAAAAAGGAGGGAGAGAGAAAACAGGGAATTATAGACCGGTCAGCCTGACATCGGTAGTGGGTAAAATGATGGAATCAATTATTAAGGATGTCATAGCAGTGCATTTGGAAAGAGGTGACATGATAGGTCCAAGTCAGCATGGATTTGTGAAAGGGAAATCATGCTTGACAAATCTTCTGGAATTTTTTGAGGATGTTTCCAGTAGAGTGGACAAGGGAGAACCAGTTGATGTGGTATATTTGGACTTTAAGAAGGCTTTCGACAAGGTCCCACACAAGAGATTAATGTGCAAAGTTAAAGCACATGGGATTGGGGGGTAGTGTGCTGACATGGATTGAGAACTGGTTGTCGGACAGGAAGCAAAGTGTAGGAGTAAATAGGGACTTTTCAGAATGGCAGGCAGTGACTAGTGGGGTACTGCAAGGTTCTGTGCTGGGGCCCCAGCTGTTTACACTGTATATTAATGATTTAGACGAGGGGATTAAATGTAGTATCTCCAAATTTGCAGATGACACTAAGTTGGGTGGCAGTGTGAGCTGCGAGGAGGATGCTATGAGGCTGCAGAGTGACTTGGATAGGTTAGGTGAGTGGACAAATGCATGGCAGATAAAGTATAATGTGGATAAATGTGAGGTTATCCACTTTGGTGGTAAAAACAGAGAGACAGACTATTATCTGAATGGTGACAGATTAGGAAAAGGGAAGGTGCAACGAGACCTGGGTGCCATGGTACATCAGTCATTGAAGGTTGGCATGCAGGTACAGCAGGCGGTTAAGAAAGCAAATGGCATGTTGGCCTTCATCGCGAGGGGATTTGAGTACAGGGGCAGGGAGGTGTTCCTACAGTTGTACAGGGCCTTGGTGAGGCCACACCTGGAGTATTGTGTACAGTTTTGGTCTCCTAACTTGAGGAAGGACATTCTTGCTATTGAGGGGGTGCAGTGAAGGTTCACCAGACTGATTCCCGGGATGGCGGGACTGACCTAACAAGAAAGACTGGATCAACTGGGCTTGTATTCACTGGAGTTCAGAAGAATGAGAGGGGACCTCATAGAAACGTTTAAAATTCTGATGGGTTCAGACAGGTTAGATGCAGGAAGAATGTTCCCAATGTTGGGGAAGTCCAGAACCAGGGGTTACAGTCTAAGGATAAGGGGTAAGCCATTTAGGACCGAGATGAGGAGAAACTTCTTCACCCAGAGAAAAAAACTGTAAAACAAATTTAACAGTTCAGTACAAACTGAAGATGGCAACTATAATGTTTTTTTAAATTATTTTAAAACATTTATGTCCCAAATTACACACTGTACCAGCTGGCACAAATGCAAATGAGGAAAAGTACATTTGATACTGGTGATAACAGGTTTGACAGGAATACACGTCAGGCATGTTAATATATAATAATAATCAAATGGGAAATAAAAAAACCCCTGTGCTTGGATTTTGTCCATGCTGAATTGTGAAAAATCATTTGCTCCTCTTCAGATTATGCTGACAATATTTCAAATAGTCCATCCCCATCTATTTTCCATATCCATCATCATCGGCAGTCCCACGGAATCGAGGAAGACTTGCTTCCACTCCTGAAGTGAGTTCTTTGGTGGCTGGATAGTCCAATATGAGAGTCACAGACTCTGTCACAGATGGGACAGATAGTCGTTGGGGGAAGGGTTGGATGGGACTGGTTTGCTGCACGCTCTTTCCGCTGTCTGCGCTTGATTTCTGCATGCTCTCGCCGTTGAGACTTGAGCTGCTCAGCGCCCTCTCGGATGCACTTCTTCCACTTATGGCGGTCTTGAGCCAGGGACTCCCAGGTGTCAGTGGGGATGCCGCACTTTATGAGGGAGGCTTAGAGGGTGTCCTTGTAGCGTTTCTGCTGCCCACCTTTGGCTCGTTTGCCATGAAGGAGCTCCAAGTAGAGCACTTGCTTTGGGAGTCTCGTATCTGGCATGAGGACTTTGTGGCCTGCCCAGCGGAGCTGATCAAGTGTGGTCAGTGCTTCAATGCTGGGGATGTTAGCATGAATGAGGACCATGATGTTGGTGCGCCTGTCCTCCCAGAGGATTTGTCGGATCTTGTGGAGACATCGTTGGTGATATTTCTCCAGCAACTTGAGGAGTATACTGTACATAGTCAGGACCCGCTAGAAGGAGCACTTTGAAGATCTCCTCAATCTCCTCTGCCTTTGACTCGCGTGTTCTTGACTCCATCCCGCAGCATGCTACCCGCCACCACTTCAGTGAGCCCCCAACACTGCACGAGGTAGAAAAAGCCATAAGACAGCTTAAAAACAACAAGGCTATGGGTGCGGATGGAATCCCTGCTGAGGCACTGAAGTATAGCGGAGAGGCACTGCTGGCACGAATACACAATCTCATTTCTCTCATCTGCAGGGAGGAGAGCATGCCAGGGTATCTCAGAGATGCAGTAATCGTGACCATCTTTAAAAAAGGGGACAAGTCTGACTGCGGCAACTACAGAGGAATCTCCCTGCTATCAGCCACTGGGAAAGTCGTCGCTAGATTCCTCCTCAACTGTCTTCTTCCTGTGGCCGAGAGCTCCTCCCGGAGTCACAGTGCGGATTTCGTCCCCTACGGGGCACAAC
Source organism: Pristiophorus japonicus (assembly GCF_044704955.1). NCBI lineage: Eukaryota > Metazoa > Chordata > Chondrichthyes > Pristiophoridae > Pristiophorus > Pristiophorus japonicus. The sequence goes on from NC_091986.1 coordinate 70,952,576, forward strand.
GGACATCATTTTCGCAGCGCGACAGCTACAGGAAAAATGTAGGGAACAGCGCCAGCCCTTATACATGGCCTTCTTCGACCTTACAAAGGCCTTTGACACTGTCAACCACAAGCGTCTATGGAGCGTCATCCTCTGTTTCGGATGCCCCCAAAAGTTCGTTTCCATATCATAGTGTATATGAAAAGCTATTTCACTCTTGTCTGACTAGGATCAGCTATTTTTCTCTGCTAATAAGGTACAGCTAGAAGGAGGTTAGCAAATATTGCTCACACAAAAAGCACTAAGTATTGTGCTCCTAAAATTAAAGCATCTTTAATAATAGGTGTCAGCCTTGGCTTAGTAGTAACAGGGACTAATGCACATATACCAGGCTGACACTTCAATGCAGTACTGAGGGAGTGCTACATTGTTGGAGGTGTCGGACCAAAATTCAGGGTCTCACAGAGACCCGTTAATGCCCATTTGCAGCAGCCATTCCTAAAAAGCGAATGGCCGCTGCTTTGGGGTCAACAGGTCGGGGATTTTTCGGCTTGACCCCATTCTGCCCAAGTAGTTGCACCTTCAATTTAAATGAATAAAAAACTACTTACCAGCCATTATCAGTTGTACCCCTTGATACCCTGCCACACGGTGCCCCCGGCAGGTTTTCCTGCTGGTGCACCAGCTCCAAACTGAGTGAGGGCCGGCAGCATGGCCGCCCTTAAAGGGGAGGGTGCACTGCCACTGCCGCAATGGAAGCATTTTTGCTGGCCGACTTGCTGATCGGCTGGCAAAATACTGGCCCCAGGTTCGGCCAGACGCCAAGAGGCAGCCTGGCACCCCCTTTTGGGTGTCTGGCCGCAGGCCTGGGCAAAACCCTCCCTGGTGGGCCAAAGTTAAAAACCGATCGCATCTCTCCCCTTTAACGGAGGGGAGAACGCGTGGTGACGCACATGCGCTGTGATGTCACCATATTGATTGACAGCGGCGGACGGCCCAACCGACCCATTTTCAGCCAGTCAGCCTGGCTTTGAGTCTAAGGCCTGCCCCCATTATGATTCATTGCCTGCAAGACTTTGAAAAAAATTCAAAGTCCTGAAAATGGATCTACACAATATATAATTTATCGGGGTAGAATTTCAATGAGATTTCCCCATTTTCTGCTATAACTTTGCAAGATGATTGGGATAAACCTTGGAGAAACAAAATAAAGTTGGTGAACCCCTGTGGAAATTACAGGCACGTGTGCCTAAAAGGTAATATTAGCCTAGAAATTACTGTTGGCACATTAACGGGTCAACATTTAACACATCCAAATTTCTTTGTCTGCCATTTCAGTGTTGGTGTTAACAAATTTAATGCCCACATTGAAATGAGCGCATGAAACATCTGCCTGTTAAAGTCAGCAACCAATAGTTTCTAGTCTACTGTCTGTAGTTTCAGACAAATATTTAAAATGTATGTCATAAAAAATGTAAGGACTGATGACTGCTGCATCAACTGACAAAATAAAGATTTAATCATCGTGTACACTAACTGTACTAAGTCGTATGCAGCTAATAATTATTCTTGTATCAATATTAAAAGGCCAGATTTATTTTTGATTCAGAAATGTTTTGGTTCTCCTTGGATAGCTTTTCCGACATGGTTTATTTGATTCAAGCACTTGAACCAAACAGTTATCACTCTCACCAGCACACATTTCTCATATATCAATTCTGGCGTTATTCGCATTCTATATTTTATCCTTTGATAGATCAATGATCAGATAATGGGAATTCAGTTTACTAAGATACAAATAAAATGCTAGAAGCTATCTTGAAGACATGACAAAAATATTGATGCCTAGTGAGGTGAGGCACTCAAGTACTGTTGTGCATCTATCGGTTTGATTTAGTCACGTATTGATGTATGTAAAGTAATTTATGAAAAACAGCTTATTTTTCAGTAAATTACTGTTTCTCAATCATTCTATTTGTACCATACACAAGCTACAATGTCTCACTGGTGATAATCGTGAGTGGTATTACTGCTGCAGGTCCCATATGGATTTGTCATAATATTTCAAAAGAGCTTCAGCAGAAATGTCATTGCCTTCCCCTCCTGATGGAAGAAGCCAGATTCTACCAACTTTGTGATTTCCCTTTTCTCTGGCACCAGTGGCAGAGAGTTATCTCTGGGGTTTGGTGGAAAAGAGGGCAAATCCGCAAGGCAGCAAGGACAATTTCTACCTGTGACAAGGAGTAGTGATCTTTGAAGTGATGAAAACAGTGGGCTCAATTTTCCCCAGCAATTTGCACCATTTTTTTGGTGCACGATGCTTTTTTTGATGTAAGTTAAAAAATTTAAGTTTTCCCAAGGAATGTACACCAGTGTAATTCAGTTCGTTACGATTTATTTCGGTTAGTTTTTTTTTTGCGTCATAGGCAGCATAGCCTGATTTCTATGCCAGATTTTGTCAATTATGTAAGTTTGCCAAAAATGTTTTTCTCCTAGGTCGGCATATATGACCACTCCCGTAAAACCTTCTGGAAAGTTAAGAAAAAGCAGTGCACATTGAAAAAATGGCGAAGAAAGACACTGTTGTTTTCAGCAATGTTTTGGAGGGAGTCGAGAACAATTAAATATGTATGATAAAGATTAAATTTTTTATCTTATAACGCAGTAAATGGAAGTTTGATGGAATTTCGTAAGTTTTCATTCTTTTAACGAACACGCCACCACAGAACGTCTGCACACAGGGCTCGAGGGTCAGAGAGTCAGCCGGCAGAATCTGTTCCGCGCCCGGTCACAGGGGCTTGGGGCTCGGCCGCAAAAGAAGCCCGGGGGGCTGTGAAACGCATACGGAAGGCATCAGAAACCTGCACTACGCATCAAATTAAGCCCGGGTGGGTGCTAGGCAGTCCCTTGAACGAAGATGACTTGCTTCCACAAGAGTTCACAGATGTTTCAATGAAGGACCCAATGTTCCAGTCTTGAACTCCAATTGAGTGGGTGGAAGATGCCGGTGCGTAGAATTTTCTAACGTGTGGTGACCATTGCACATCAGCCACCACACGGCCTTTATCCAGTGGCAAGGGTTAACCAGGACGACTGGAGACCTACTCTGCTGCACGGACCTAGTATGCACACATATCGCAGTGTGGGCAGGCCCGTGCTGCCCCTAGGCCTTCGGCTCTTCTGGGCCCCATACCCTCATTCACCGCACCTTCGCCCACAATGTTCCAGGGCCTGGCGCTCCAGCTCCTGGTGTTCTCACACAGGTCAGGGCGGCCCACGATGGTGGGTGGGGGGCTGTGGAAAGCATACAGAAGGCATCAGAAGTCTACATTGCTGATCAAATCAAGCCTGGGTGGGTGGGGGGCTATGGAAGGCATATGGAAGACATCAGAAGCCTGCACTACGCATCAAATGTAGCCCGGGGAGTTGTGAAGGCGGGTGGGGGGGATGGTTCCCGATCATTGCGCCTGCTCAGACCTGGGTGTGGTCCATACAGAGCTTGTGGGGAGAGAGAACAAAGAACTTGGTTCTGCTTGCCTGCCGTTTCGAGCTTCTTGCAAAGGTAAAATTTACTCATGGGCGCAATACTGACAAAGCCATACCTTGTGCAACCCTTTTGCATAATGGTGCTGAGGAGAAGACAATTGAGTCAACGTCATTGCATGAGGAACCTCAGAGCCGGTAAGGTGATGGGCAGGAGGCCATAACCGCGTCAGGTATGTCGAGGCAGGCACTCGTACCTGCACCTGAGTGATGCAGACTGTGTCAGAAGGCTGCATTTCTACAAAGCAGTTGTAACTGAGATCTGTGAGTTAGTAAAAGCAGACCTACAACTAGAAGAATCAGGAGGACTGCTTTGACAGTTGAAGTGAAGGTTACAGCTGCACTTTCATTCTATGCATCTGGATCATTCCAAGCTACATCTAGGGATGTGTGCACCATTTGTCAACATGCAACACATGTCTGCATTTGGCAGGTGACTGCTGCTCTACATGCCCAGAGAAATGACTACATAAAATTCCCCATGACAGCCCAGGCAATGTGTGACAGGGCTATGGGCTTCTCCAGGATTGCTGGTTTCCCAAAGGTACAGGGCTGCGTTGATTGTGCCCACTTCGCCTTGCGAGCACCTTTGGAGGATTCCGAGATGTACAGGAAGAGAAAAGTCTTCCACTCCGTGAATGTGCAGCTCGTGTGTGACGACATGCATCGCATCATGTCAGTTGATGCAAGATACCTTGGGAGTGCCCATGATGCATTCATCCTACGTGAGAGCATTATATCTGCCATATTTCAGTAGCAGCCAGAAGGTCAGAGCTGACTACTGGGAGACAAAAGATACGGTCTTGCCACCTGGCTCACGATGCCCTTACATGTAACCCGGATGGAAGCTGAGCAGGAATACAACAAATCGCACATTGCGTCATGCAGCAGAATAGAGAGGACCATTGGCATCTTGAAACAGTGTTTCCAATGCCTGGACCATTCCAGAGGCTACTTGCAATACTTCCCTGAGATAGTCGGTCAGTTCACTGTTGTGTGCTGCATGCTGCATAACTTAGCCATCATAAGGTAGCAACAGCTGGTAGGAGATGACCCACCTGAGGTGAGAGTGGCTGATGATAATGGTGTGGAAGATGCAGATGATGATGAGGAGGAGGAGGAGGAAGCCATGCCACTACCTGAACCCGGAGCATGACGGCAGAGGAGGGCGGGCCTTCATGCCCCATTAATGACTGCTCAAGTCATGCACCAGCAGCTCATCCGTGAACACTTTACTGCCTCAACGCTCAGCGGCAACTTTTCCACATAGACCATGTTTACTGTTTGGAGCTGTTTCATAATGTTGTGTTGTGTTGTGTTGTGCTAAGGAACAAATGATGAAAATGATTCTGGTATACTTCAAAAAGTTGTGTTAATAATCAAACAAGTAATGGAAATGATTCTTCTTGAGTTCCAAAAGTTGTGTTAATAATGGAGCAAATAACATAAATGATTCAGTTATAATTTAAAATATATTTTATTCAAAAGTTTAACTTAGCTTTAATAAACATATTCTTATATCAAACTTTAACGTTTTCATTTAAGATCACTTCCAAACTTTAAGATCACTTACAAACTCTAAGATCACTTAAACACTTTAAGATCACTTACTAACATTTAAACTTGTAAATTTATATAACTTACAAAAAAACTTTTAATTTGAGAAGAGTTACAACAGTAACAACTGTTGTGTATTTGTGAAGTATACACTCCCACGTTCCGCCACCAGGGTGCGCATCCCTTGAAGTCCCAAGGGATCCCAGCATCCCTTGGGAGCACTGTATATAAGCCGGCCCGTAAGGTCTGTTCCTCACTCTGGAGTGTCTTAATAAAGACTGAGGTCACTGTTACTCGAACCTCCCTGTGTGCAGTCTCATCTGTGTTGGAACACAATAACAGGCGATGAGTATACGAATCCAACGCAAAGATGCAGCAAACTGTGGCCATCCTGGAGAGGTTCTCGGAGGGTGAGGACTGGGAAGCCGATGTCGAATGGCTAGACCAGTAATTTGTAGCCAATGAGCTGGATGGAGAAGGAAGCGCTGCAAAAAGGAGAGCGGTCCTCCTCACGATCTGCGGGGCACCGACCTACAGCCTCATGAAGAATCTTCTGGCTCCGGTGAAACCCACAGGTAAGTCGTCTGAGGAGCTGTGTACACTGGTTTGGGAGCATCATAACCCGAGGGAGAGCGTGCTGATGGCGAGGTATCGGTTCAACACGTGCCAGCGATCTGAATCTCAGGAAGTGGCGAGCTACGTCACCAAGCTAAGGCAATTTGCAGGACAATGTGAGTTTGATGGCTACCTGGAGCAGATGCTCAGAGACTTTTTTGTCCTGGGCATTGGCCACAAGACCATCCTATGAAAAATCTTGACTGCAGCAACACCAACCCTCAGTAAGGCCATTGCAAAGCACAGGTGTTTATGTCCACCAGTGATAACACCAAACAAATCTCTCAGCACACAAGTGCGCGCAATGTTCATAAATTAACTGGAACTTTGTTTGCGAGCAGAAATATACAGGGCAGAAACCACGTGTCTGCAACTGCCAGCAGGCCGAGGTGACCCAGATGACTCAGAGTCCACAAGAAAGGATGAATGCAAGGCAATTCACACCTTGTTGGCGTTGTGGAGGCTTCTTTTCAGCCTATTCATGCTGCTTCAAAGGGTATGTTTGCAAGAGCTGTGGAGCAATGGGGCACCTGCAGCGAGTCTGTAAAACCTGCTAACCACCACGTGGCAGAGGAAGATCAGTCCATGGTGAACCAAAGCAATTTTGAGCCTCAGAGAGGAGGCAGATGCTGAAGTACACAGGGTGCACACATTTTCGACAAAATGTCCACCTATAATGCTAAATGTAAAATTGAATGGCTTACCTGTAGCCATGGAACTGGACACTGGCGCTAGCCAATCCATCATGAGTAAAAAGATGTTTGAGAGATTGTGGTGCAACAAGGCACTCAGACCAGCCCTGAGCCCCATCCACACGAAACTGAGAACGTACACCAAAGAACTCATCACTGTCCTGGGCAGCCCCATGGTCAAGGTCACCTTCGAGGGCACGGTGCACGAACTGTCACTCTGGATTGTCCCGGGCGATGGCCCCACACTGCTTGGAAGGAGCTGCCAGGGCAAAATCCGCTGGAACTGGGATGACATCTGAGCGCTATCAAATGTCGATGAGACCTCATGTAGCCAGGTTTTTAACAAATTTCCTTCCCTTTTTGAGCCAGGCATTGGAAACTTTTCCGGGGAGAAGGTGCGGATCCATTTGGTCCCAGATGCACGACCCATTCAGCACAAGGCGTGAGCGGTACCTCACACGATGAGGGAGAGAGTGGAAATCGAGCTGGACAGGCTGCAACGTGACGGCATCATTTCCCCAGTGGAATTTAGTGAGTGGGCCAGCCCAATTGTTCCAGTACTCAAAGGTGATGGCATGATCACGATTTGCGGCGATTATAAAGTAACTGTGAATCGTTTCTCGCTACAGGACCAATACCCGCTACCTAAGGTAGACAACCTATTTGCGACGCTGACACCAAGCTCGACCTGACTTCGGCCTACATGACGCAAGAGCTGGAGGAATCTTCGAAGGGCCTCACCTGCATCAACACGCACAAGGAACTGTTCATCTACAACAGATGCTCGTTTGGAATTCGGTCGGCTGCAGCGATCTTCCAGAGAAACATGGAGAGCCTACTCAAGTCGATAGCACGCACAGTGGGTTTTCAGGATGACATATTGGTCACAGGTCGGGACACCGTTGAGCACCTATAAAACCTGGAGGAGGTCCTCCAACGACTGGATCGCATGGGGCTGCGGCTGAAGAGGTCGAAATGCATCTTCATGGCAACAGAAGTGGAGTTTTTAGGGAGAAAGATCGCGGCGGAAGGCATTCGACCCACAGACGCCAAGACAGAGGCTATCAGGAACGCGCCCAGGCCACAGAACATCACGGAGCTGCAGTCATTCCTGGGACTCCTCAACTATTTTGGTAACTTGCTACCGTTATTAAGCACCCTCTTAGAGCCCCTACATGTGTTATTGCGTAAAGGTGAGAACTGGTTATGGGGAAAAAACCCAAATAATTGCTTTTTCGAAAGCCAGGAACATTTTATGCTCCAACAAGCTGCTTGTATTGTATAACCCGTGTAAAAGACTTGTGCTAGCATGTGATGCGTCGTCGTACGGAGTCGGGTGTGTATTACAACAAGCTAAAGTCGCGGGGAAGTTGCAACCTGTCACCTATGCTTCAAGGAGCTTGTCTAAGGCTGAGAGGGCCTACAGCATGATTGAGAAAGAGGCATTAACGTGTGTGTTTGGGGTAAAGAAAATGCATCAGTACCTGTTTGGCCTCAAGTTTGAGCTGGAAACTGATCACACGCCCCTCATATCCCCCTGTTCGCTGAAACCAAGGGGATAAATACTAATGCCTCAGCCCGCATGCAAAGGTGGGCACTCGCGCTATCAGTGTATAATTACACCATCCGCCACAGGCCAGGCACCGAGAACTGTGCGGATGTTCTCAGTCGGCTACCATTGCCCACCACGGGGGTGGAAATGGTGCAGCCTGCAAACTTGTTGATGGTGGCACAGCCCGCAGACTTGTTGATGGTCGTGGAAGCATTTGAAAATGATAAATCACCTGTCATGGCCCGCCAGATTAGGACTTGGACCAGTCAAGATCCGCTACTGTTCCTAGTAAAAAACTGTGTACTGCATGGGAGCTGGGCCAGCAGCCCCGTTGAAATGCAAGAGCTAATCAAGCCATTCCAGCGGCGAAAGGACGAGCTGTCCATTCAGGCAGACTGCCTGTTGTGGTGTAACCACGTAGTGCTACCCAAAAAGGGCAGGGATACGTTCATCTCGGATCTCCACAGTACACACCCGTGCATAGTAATGATGAAAGCGATAGCCAGATCCCAAGTGTGGTGGCCCGGTATCGACTCTGACTTAGAATACTATGTACGGCAATGCCGAGTGTGTGCTCAGCTGAGCAACGTGCCCAGAGAGACACCACTAAGTTTGTGGTCCTGGCCCTCCAGACCATGGTCGAGGATCCATGTCGACTATGTGGGCCCGTTTCTCGGTAAAATGTTCCTGGTGGTGGTGAATGCTTTTTCAAAATGGACTGAATGTGAAATAATGTCAGGAAGCACCGCCACCACCACCATTGAAAGCCTGAGGGCCATGTTTGCCACCCACGGCCTGCCTGACATACTGGTCAGTGACAACGGGCCATGTTTCACCAGTGCCGAATTTAAAGAATTCATGACCTGCAGTAGGATCAAACATGTCACCTCAGCCCCGTTTAAACCAGCCTCCAATGGGTAGGCAGAGCAGGCAGTACAGACAATCAAACAGAGCCTTAAATGCGTCACAGAAGGCTCACTCCAAACCCGCCTGTCCCGAGTACTGCTCAGCTACCGCACGAGACCCCACTCACTCACAGGGGTGCCCCCGGCTGAGCTACTCATGAAAAGGACACTTAAAACCATACTCTCGCTGGTTCACCCCAACCTGCATGATCAGGTCGAGAGCAGGCGGCAGCAACAAAATGTAAATGATGGTCGCGCCACTGTGTCACGGGAAATTGATCTGAATGACCCTGTGTATGTGCTAAACTATGGGCATGGTCCCAAGTGGATCACGGGCACGGTGATAGCTAAAGAAGGGAGTAGAGTGTTTGTCGTCAAACTAGACAATGGACAAATTTGCAGAAAGCACCTGGACCAAACGAGGCTGCAGTTCACAGACTGCCCTGAACAACCTACAGCAGAAACCATCTTTTTCGAGCCCACAACACACACCCAAAGGATAAACGACATCACCCCAGACCAGGAAATTGAACCCATCACGCCCAACAGCCCAGCAAGGCTAGGCTCACCCAGCAGCCCTGCATGGTCAACAACACGCCAGCCCAGCAAGGGCACAGTCAACACACCAGAACAGACATTTGTTCCGAGGCATCCACCAGGGAAAGCAAGGCTCCCGAACGCCTCACCTTGTAAACAGTTTTCACTTTGACTTTGTGGGGGAGTGATGTTGTGTATCTGTAAAGCATGTACTCCCATGTTCTGCCACCAGGGAGCGCATCCCCTGAAGTCCCAAGGGATCCCAGCATCCCTTGGGAGCACTGTGTATAAGCTGGCCCCTAAGGCTTGTTCCTCACTCTGGAGTGTCTTAAGAAAGACTGAGGTCTCTGTTACTTTAACCTCCCTGTGTGCAGTCTCATCTGTGTTAGCAACACAATAACAACAATAATAATAACAACAGCAGCGAAGAATGCTGCACCAAGCTCTCCTCCACCTTACTCTAAGACCACCTGCTGCACTTGCTCTTGTTGACCCCACCCCTGCCTGCAGACGTTGGCGCAGCGTTTCTCAGGTTGGTACCAAGCTTAATCTTTCGAACATCTCTCTCTCTCTTGCCTTCTCTCTCTCTCTCTCTCCCTTGCCCTCTCTCTCTCTCGCCTTCTCTCTCTCTCTCCCACTCTCTCTCTCTCTCTCCCTTGCCCTCTCTCTCTCTCTCGCCTTCTCACTCTTTCTCTTGCCTTCTCTCTCTCTCTCGCCTTCTCTCTCTCTCTCTCTCTGTCTTCTAGATGGGGGTGGGGGGCGGTGGGGTTGGCAGCCCGTAATGTGTCAACTACCTGCAACATTCCTTCCCTCATGTTCACTGACAGCGCATCAGCTACTGGCGACATTCCCTCCCTATTGCTTCTGCTGACTGAGATATTCCCTCCCTCATGTTCCCGGACAGCATTCCCGTTTTTCGTGAGAGTGTTGTTACTTCTGCCGAGAGTCCCGATACCTCATCACCCACGCCACTGATGGTAATCAGGAGTAATCAGGTAAGGTCAATGCTCTCTGCACTCATTGCCATCATCTGAACCACATCTGTTAGATCCTGCACCTCATGAGAGCACGGTCAAGCTCTGCTTCCCCTTCTCACCCGGGGTGTGGCTCACAGCATCCCAGTAGGACCCACAGCCTGAGACGGTGGGGCCCTGGGTGTGCCTTGCTGCATCCCACTGGGACCTGCAGCCTGGGACGGTGGAGCCTTGGATGTGCCTCGCTGCAGCCCACTGTGACCCGCAGCCTCGGACGATGGAGCCCTGGGTGTGCCTTGCTGCAGCCCACTGGAATCCCCAGCCTCGGACAGTGGGAAACCATGGAATGTCCCACCAACACTCAAACCATTACAAAGGGAAGGGGCGAGCACCTCAATGGGCGGCACCTGCACCTCCTCCAAAGTGAGCACAACAGTGGGAACTTCATCCATCACCTCCCCCTCCCCTTAACCCCCATGCTCTTGGTCTGGAAGGTGGGAATGGAAGATGTTCTTCTGTTCAGGCTCATCCTCGTCTGAATTTTCTTTTGTATTGTCAGGGTTGGCCTCAAGTTCTGCAAAATATAACAGAACAGACAAATGATTAGCAGCAGAGGAGGGGGCAGGGTGGGTGGCATGAGTAGTCTCACACAGTGCAGGCAGCAGGCTGATTTGAAGGACAACGATGAATGAAAGCACATTGCATCAATCGAAGCGTAGCTGACTGAGACATCTCCATGAACCAAAACATGGCTAGCCCGTGCAGTACTTAACATTTAGGAAAGCCAGATTGTGGAATTTGCAGGACTTACCCTTTCCCTCGAATGTGGGCACAGCTTGTGCAGTGATGATTGCTTTTCTCCAGGCAGAATCCATCAAAGCAGCGACCCTCTAATCCAAGTGTGTCGGTGGGTGCAGATTTGCCGGGCCTCCTCATGTTCGAGTTCTTTCTTGTTTGTAGTGTGCTACTTTTCCCTGCAAAGATGAAAATAGAACTTTTTAGTGAGGGTACCTTTCTGCTGGGTGGGACATATACAGATGGTCACATTTACAATTGTAATTCCATTGAAAAATAAAAATATTACTTACATTAACGACTTGACCAAGGTCCTGCCACTTCATTTTGCACTCGCCTCCAAATCTCGGGGTGGTCACCATTGCACAGTAATCTTGTGCAAGTTGGTTCCAGGGTTTCTTCATTTCTTTGGATGGAACTTTTATGTGACCTCTGCTGGGGTCCAGCTCTTGCCATCTGTTCTCAATCACAGTAACTAGTGCCTCCACTTCTTCCTGTAAGAAATTCTTGGTCCTTGCACTGCATTGCATCTTGTATTGCAGCTCTGATTTTTCCAAAGCTAATTAAAGTTCTCACACAGCACTCAAAATTTTCACACACACAACTGGCTCTTTAAAAATGGCCGATTGCAGACCGGGAGCTGTACTCCGTATGCATCACGTCAAAAACGTCCTTTTGCTTTTTGCGCATGTGCAGAAGCGGGGGTGGGGGGGCATTGTTTTTTTTTGGCGCAGACATTAGGCTCCACCCCCAGAGGCTACAGGACAGACTGTGCAGCTGCAATTTTAAAAAATAGAGCGGGGAAAATTGGCACATTTATTTATGGAGCAGTTGTGGCCTAGAAAAACAGGCATAAATCTGGCAATATGCCATAAAACAGCTTTGGGCAAAATTATACCCTGTGTCTGTGGATAGAAATGGGACACCCATTCAAAGAACAATAAAAGTAACCCTAAGGGCGAAATAAATATTTTCTTCTTAGCGTACAGGAGCATAGGAGCAGTATAATTCCGAATTTGTCATCTTTTTAATTTATTTATTTTCGTAAAGAGGAAATAAAACTGCATTGCCTAGAAATTTGGCCGCGCAACATTAAACGACCGACTAGTTTGCCACCCACCATATTGGGTAGGGTAATTGTGCTGGTGTCAAGAGCGCACATTGGGAAGATTTAAAAAAGGGGAAATAATTTATTTGAATTAAATGCAATTTTCATACACCCCAGTGCTTCACTCACCACATGCTGAATCCCCACAGCACAACATGGTGCTAACCGGTAGGAAGGACCTCTTAGGAATCTAGGGGGTCACGTTTCGGCCTAAGTTGCTCCTATTTTTTTGGAGCAACTAGTTTAGAGTGGAGCATCTTAGAAATTGCAATTCTCAGCATTTATTTTGCTCCAGTTCTAGTGAGTTAGAACAGTTCCATTTTAGAACAGATTTTTTTTTCAAAAAGGGGCGTGTCCAGCCACTTATGCCTGTTTTGCAAGTTTAGGCAGTAAAGACTTACTCCAAGCTAACTTAGAATGGAATAAGTGTAGATTTTTGTATGCATAGAAAAACCTTGCCTCCACTTATAAATCAGGCATAGGTTACAAATCAGGCGTAGGGAACGAGAGATGGTGGGGGGGCGGGGGAGGGGAAGTAATAAAATTTTACAAGCATTCAACAGCCTCACTTATACAAATAAAGAGCCATCCTGAATACTAAATGATAAATAAAGCAAATAAGAAATATATTGAATTTTCCTACTGTCTGAAGCAGCAGCAGCAGCCTTCGAGCTGTGAAGATACAGGCCGTTCGGCCAGGAGACAGGGACAGAACACGGTTGGGGCCACACACAGAGGCAATGCAGCAACCTCCAGAGCTGTGAAGTTATTTTTATAGGCTGCAGGCTGCTCGACCGGGGGACAAGGGAGGTGTATAAAGCACCAGGAGGGAGAGCCAGCCAGCCAGCCAGCCAGTTTAAAAGTTAAATCTGTAATTCAAGTATGGGTGCTGCATTATCAACACCATGGATTATGCAATGGTTTGCCATCAATTCACTGCATCAGAGAGAATTGATTAGAGCTCACCGCACCAGGAACGTCATAGCGTGTAGGCTGATGGGCAGGAGACTTTACCCACGTCGGCAATATCGAGCCAGGTGTTCGTACCTGGACATGAGCGAGGCTGATTGTGTCAAAAGGCTGTGTTTCCGCAGAGAAGTTCTCGTTGAGATCTGTGATATGCTGAGAGCAGATTTGCAGCCCAGAAGCAGAAGGCCGACTGCCTTGTCTGTTGAAGTGGAGGTAACAGCTGCACTTGCCTTCTATGCCTCGGGATCATTTCAAGCTACAACTGGAGATGTATGCGCCATTTCTCAACGTGCAATACATGCCTGCATTTACCAGGTCATAGCTGCACTGTATGCACAGAGGAATGACTTCATCAAGTTCCCAATGACCGCACAAGCAATGCATGACACGGCTGTGAGCTTCTTCAGGATTGCTGACTTCCCAAAGTTACAGGGCTGCATTGATTGTACCCACATCGCCTTGCGAGCACCTGTGGAGGATTCCGACTTGTACAGGAATAGAAAAGGTTTCCACTCCATTAATGTGCAGCTCGTGTGTGACGACAAGCAGCACATCATGTCAGTCGATGCAATACCGTGGCAATACCCATGATGCGTTCATCCTACGCAACAGCGTTATATCTGACATGTTTGAGCAGCAGCCAGAAGTGCAGAGCTGGCTACTGGGAGACAAAGGGTACGGCCTGGCCACCTGGCTCATGACGCCCCTACGCGTAACACGGACGGAAGCTGACCATCAATACAACATGGCGCACATTGCGACACGCAGCATCATAGAGAGGACCATTGGCATATTGAAACAGCGTTTCTGATGCCTGAACCTGTGATATATTCACAGAGCACAGCACACACAGCTTCCTAACATGGCAGGCAGCTCTCTCGGAAGTCTCCGGAAATCTGCCTGGGCTGTTTATTATTAACCCTGCACTTGCAGTACACAATATGTCCACATCCACAGTGTGGAGCTACAAACATTACAAGCTTACAGACATTACAGGACCATTCCAGAGGCCACTTGCAATACTCTCTCCTTAGATTGTTGGTCACTTCAACTGTTGTGTGCTGCATGCTGCATAACTTAGCCATCATGAGACAGCAGGAGCTGGTAGTGGAACCAGAAGATCCACATGAGGGGAGAGTGCCTGATGATAGTAATTTGGAAGAGCAGGATGAGGATGATGATTACGATCAGGAAAGCATGAAAGTGCCTGATGCCGGAGTACGAGGTCGGAGGAGAGCAGTCCATCATGCTCCTTTCGCGATTGCTCGAGCCCTGCGCCAGCAGCTCATCCGTGAACGCTTCAATTACTGATGCCTGACGGCTCTGCGACAACTGTTGAGCATGGACATGTTTATTTTTTGGAGTTGTTCCTATGTTGTGTTGTGTTAATGGAACATGATTCAATTTTAATAAAAATATATTTTATTTGAAAAGTTAATGTTAGTGTAATAAAATATTTGTTGTATCAAACTTTACTTTTTAATATGACTCTTTAAGATCACTTAAAAACTTTAAGATCACTTATAAACTTGTAAAGTTACAAAAGTTACAAAACAATTTCAACGTGAAAAATCTTACACTCTTTAGATCACTTAAACACCCTAAGATCACTTATAAGTTTTAAAGTTACAAAAGTTACAAAACAATTTCAATGTGAAAAATCTTACTCTTAAGATCACTTAAACTTCACGATCACTTTTTAGGTGAAAAATTAAATAAGTTACAAAACATGAGAGCATTTACACCATAAGATCACTTAAACACCCTAAGTTCACTTATAAGTTGTAAAGTTACAAAAGTTACAAAACAATTTCAATGTGAAAAATCTTACACTCTTAAGATCACTTAAACTTCAAGATCACTTTTTAGGTGCAAAATTAAATAGGTTACGTGAGAGCATTTACACTATAAGATCACTTAAAAACCCTAAGATCACTTATAAATTGTAAAGTTACAAAACAATTTCAATTTGAAAAACTTTACTACAGTTACATCAAGAACAAGAACAAAAGCAGCAAAGAAAGGCTGCAACCATCTCTCATCCACATCTCGGTGAATGTTCACTTCTTCATGGGGGTGTCATTTGATTGGCCGGGATGTGTGCCCTTATTGCAGCAGCTACCTCACCCAGGCCTTCCCTGACGGCCTGTGCCGTCACTTGCATGCCCTCCCTGATGGCCTGTGCCATCGATTGCACCCCCTCGGACATTCCCTCCCTCATTTCCCATGTCCTTATGATATTTCTCCCGTCAGTACCGTCACCTCTTCACCCACTGCACTGACGCTGTCCACGAGTGATCGGGTAAGCTCATTGGTCTCCATACCCAATGCCACAACCTGAGCCACATCTGTTGCATGCTGCATCTCAGGAGATCGTGTCTCCAACCTCCTTCTCCTCTGCCTGGCACCACTACACTGGGAGCTGTGAGCTGGGACAGTGGGCACTCAGTGTTCCAAACGACAACACTAGAGTGGGAGCCGCGGGCTGGGACGGTGGGACGCTCGGTGTTCCAAATGGCAGCACTAGAGTGGGAGGCACGGGTTGGCATGGTGGGTCAGTGGGTATAAACTGCTCCATTATATCAGCAGCACCACTGGGACCCGCAACGTCGGAATCAAAACCATGGAAGGTGGAACCAGAACCTATGCGAGTGGGAGGTGCAGGCTGGGACACTGGGGCACTCGCTATAATCTGCTGGATTCCACCAGCAGCACCACTGGGACCCGCAACATTGGAATCAAAACCATGGAAGGTGGAACCAGAACCTATGCAAGGGGTTGAAACTATGATGCCCGTTAATGTGGGCTCATAAATATTAATTTGGAAGGTCTCCCCTGAAGACATTTCAGTCATCCCCGCCTGCAGCCAGTCTGGATCATCCGCATCTAGTTCTTCTGGTTCTTGTTCTGGATCTTCAGGATCTTCAGGATCTTCAGGGTTGGCATCATCATCATCATCTTCTGCAAAATATATCAGAACAGTCAAATGTTTAGTAACAGAGGAGGGGGCAGAATGGGTGGCATGAGTACTCTCACACACAGCAGACCAGGCAGCAGGTTGATTTAAAGGGCCACGATGCATTTTCAGGACTTGCCCTCTTCCTCGCGTGCGAGCCCAGCTTGTGCTGTACTGATTGCTTTTCTCCATGTACGACTCATCATAGCAGCTACCCTCTGATCCAAGGGTGTCAGTGGATGCAGATTGGGCGGGCCACCTCCTGTTCGAGTTCTTTCCCTTTTGTTGTGGGCCAATTTCTTCTGCAAAGATTAAAATATAACTTTTTACAGATTGCGTCTTTCTGCAGGGTGGGACATACAGATAGTCAAATTTACAATTACGATTACATTAAAAAATGAAAATATTACTTACACTAACTACTTGACCAAGATTGTGCCATTTCTTTTTACACTGGCTTCCAGATCTCATGGTATGCACCACTGCGCAGTAATCTTCTGCAACTTGGTTCCAACGTTTCTTCATTCCTTTGGGTGGCACCTTTATGCAACCTCTGTTGCTGGTATCTAGCTCCTGCCATCTCTGCTCAATGACATTGACTAATATTTCCACTTCCTCATGCAAGAAATTCTTTGTTCTTGGTGGATGTTGTTCCATTGTTGTATTGAATTGACACTCTTATTTTACAAAACACACAGTCCTTATTTTGCATGCACCTATGCAGCACTTGTTCTGGATGTTTAGCAGCAAAAAGCAGCACTCACTGATTTCAACAGGTGATTTCTTCAACAGTGCTGCTAAAAGCACTCCTTCAGCCACAAAAATTCACCAAAATTCACTCACAAGCCTTTCGGCAGCTCCACAAAACAAATCAGTACTTTTCCTCATGTACCTTTAAAAATGGCCGAGTTCCAATGTTTGTATCACACTATGCGTGCGCGCACGCTCCAGCGCACACGCGCAGGGCTGCCAGCACGACATATTCTGCTCTGAGCTAGCCCCGCCCCGCAGCAGTCTCAAAATCGGCGCAACGCTTTGGCCCCGCCCCCTGCTGATCTCTGTACGCCACGTCGAGCTGCAAGGAAGCTGCTGCGAGGCCGAGAATTCCTCCGTGAGTTTTTGACGCGCTTTTGAGCGTGCAAAACAAGCATGGGTGTTGGGACTGCGCTGTTCTAGGCGCGCTCTGATACCTGAGCCCTGAATGTGGAGTTGCGAAGGTATGTACCTCCCAACCCCACATTAAAAGAATGCAATACCCCGGCTACCGATCCCCGACATTGACACTAATTCTCCCCACCAAGCTGGCCACCAGTCCCCCAAAGACCTGCATACTGCACCTTATCGGACTCCCATTGATTAGGGGACCAAAACTGAACACAATAATCCAGGTGTGGCCTCACCAAGGCCCTGTACAACTGTAGCAACACCTCCCTGCCCCTGTACTCAAATCCCCTCGCTATGAAGGCCAACATGCCATTTGCTTTCTTAACCGCCTGCTGTACCTGCATGCCAACCTTCAATGACTGATGTACCATGACACCCAGGTCTCGTTGCACCTTCCCTTTTCCTAATCTGTCACCATTCAGATAATAGTCTGTCTCTCTGTTTTTACCACCAAAGTGGATAACCTCACATTTATCCACATTATACTTCATCTGCCATGCATTTGCCCACTCACCTAACCTATCCAAGTCACTCTGCAGCCTAATAACATCCTCGTCGCAGCTCACACTGCCACCCAACTTAGTGTCATCCGCAAATTTGGAGATACTGCATTTAATCCCCTCGTCTAAATCATTAATGTACAATGTAAACAGCTGGGGCCCCAGCACAGAACCTTGCGGCACCCCACTAGTCACTGCCTGCCATTCTGAAAAGTATCCATTTACTCCTACTCTTTGCTTCCTGTCTGACAACCAGTTCTCAATCCACGTCAGCACACTACCCCCAATCCCATGTGCTTTAACTTTGCACATTAATCTCTTGTGTGGGACCTTGTCGAAAGCCTTCTGAAAGTCCAAATATACCACATCAACTGGTTCTCCTTTGTCCACTTTACTGGAAACATCCTCAAAAAATTCCAGAAGATTTGTCAAGCATGATTTTCCCTTTCACAAATCCATGCTGACTTGGACCTATCATGTCACCATTTTCCAAATGCGCTGCTAGGACATCCTTAATAATTGATTCCATCATTTTACCCACTACTGAGGTCAGGCTGACCGGTCTATAATTCCCTGTTTTATCTCTCCCTCCTTTTTTAAAAAGTGGGGTTACATTGGCTACCCTCCACTCGATAGGAACTGATCCAGAGTCAATGGAATGTTGGAAAATGACTGTCAATGCATCCGCTATTTCCAAGGCCACCTCCTTAAGTACTCTGGGATGCAGTCCATCAAGCCCTGGGGATTTATCAGCCTTCAATTCCATCAATTTCCCCAACAGAATTTCCCGACTAATAAAGATTTCCCTCAGTTCCCCCTCCTTACTAGACCCTCTGACCCCTTTTATATCCGGAAGGTTGTTTGTGTCCTCCTTAGTGAATACCGAACCAAAGTACTTGTTCAATTGGTCTGCCATTTCTTTGTTCCCCGTTATGACTTCCCCTGATTCTGACTGCAGGGGACCTACGTTTGTCTTTACTAACCTTTTTCTCTTTACATACCTATAGAAACTTTTGCAATCCGCCTTAATGTTCCCTGCAAGCTTCTTCTCGTACTCCATTTTCCCTGCCCTAATCAAACCCTTTGTCCTCCTCTGCTGAGTTCTAAATTTCTCCCAGTCCCCGGGTTCGCTGCTATTTCTGGCCAATTTGTATGCCACTTCCTTGGCTTTAATACTATCCCTGATTTCCCTAGATAGCCACGGTTGAGCCACCTTCCCTTTTTTATTTTTACGCCAGACAGGAATGTACAATTGTTGTAATTCATCCATGCGGTCTCTAAATGTCTGCCATTGTCCATCCACAGTCAACCCCCTAAGTATCATTCGCCAAAATCTCAAAAATCTAATGAACAAGTAGACTGTGTGGCAATGTTGTACCCTGCAGACAACAAATATCTTCGGATTGCTTCCCACTATTTGTCGTCGTCTGCCAGAATTAGCCCACAACATCCCTAGGCTAGGATGGAGAAAAATCACCAGAGTTTCTGCTCATGAATAATATTGAGGGAGTGCTACCCTGTTGGAGTTGCCAGCTTTCAGATGAGATGTTAAACTGAGGCCCCACCTGCCCTCACAATTGGATATAAAAGATCCCACGGCACTATTCGAAGAAGAGCAGGTGAACTCTTCCAGTGTTCAGGCCAATATTTAACTCTCAACCAAAATCAATAAACTGGTCATTTATTTCACTGCTGTTTGTGGGACCTCTCTGTGCACAAATTGGCTGCCATGTTTCCTACATTACAACAGTGACTACACTTCAAAAGCATTTAATTGGCGGTAAAATGTTTTGGGACTTCCTGAGTTCACTGAAATGAAATGTGCTTTCTAAATGCAAGTTTTTTTTTTATTCTTTTTTATCTTTCGGACTGAATCCTGTGTTTTGACCACCCACATCAGGAAATCACAGGCTCATCAATCTCTGTTAGCAAATTGAAGACAACATGCCCATAATTTCCTGATATTGTGCAGGTGATGGTTGAGCTCCCTGCTTGTGTGTAAATTCAGAAAAGGGGTCCTTTTAAGCTCATGTACAACCTCTTCGGAAATGTTACTACCAACCACCCATGGAACTATAACTCAATGTGAGTTACCAGCTTCAGAAAAGGGAAAAGAACCCCCATCCCTCATACCACTTTGAGGAACTGTGGGTAAGAAACCACAGTCTGCCACACTGTGGCGCAGCAATTTGGCACATTAAGACACTGTGCCATCCTGTGTTCAAATAGGTGCACCATTTTGTTAAATGAAACCATTCATAGTTAAGGTTGATATAGCAATGAGCATTTCAATGCTGACATTATATATGCTTTTGTAGCATATGATTTTCAAATTCCAATGAATCTTAATAATTCAAGAAGATTTCAATTTAAAGAGCGATGAGGATAATTTTAGGCACTTATGAGGTGCATTGCAGAAAATTAAAGCTGGTTTCCTGTCAGATGATTGAGAGGAGACACGATCCGAGTTCTTAAAAGACTGGTAAATATAGATACCAGCAAAATCTATAGCGCAGTAACAGTAGGGGATTTCAACCACCCTAATATTAACTGGGATAAAATTAGTGTTAAAGATATAGAAGGTGCGGCATTCCTAAAATGCATTTAAGAGAACTTTTTTAGCCAGTACGTAACAAGCCCAACAAGGGAGAGGGTGTTTCTGGACTTAGTTATAGGGAATGAAGCTGGGCAAGTGGAAGGGATATCAGTGGTAGAGCATTGTGGTGCTAGTGATCATAATTCAGTTAGATTTAGGATAGTTATGGCAAAGGACAAAGATAGACCAGGAATAAAAGTTCTCCATTGGGGAACAGCTAATTTTGCTAAGCTGAGATGGGATTTTGCCAAAGTGGACTGGAAACAGCTACTTGAAGGTAAATCTGTGTCAGAGCAGTGGGAGGCATTCAAGGAGAAGTTTCTGAGGTTTCAGAGCAAGTATGTTTTCTTAAAGAAAAAGAGTGGAACTAACAAATCTCAAGCCCCCTGGATGTCAAGGGACATACAGGTTAGGATTAAGAAAAAAAGGGAGGCTTATGACAGATACCAAGGGCTCAATACTGCAGAAATTGTAGAGGAGTATAAAAAGGAAATTAGGAAAGCAAAGAGAGAGCATGAAAAAATGTTGGCAAGGAATCAAGGAAAACCCAGAGATGTTTTATAAATACATTAAGAGCAAGAGGATGAATAAAGAAAAAGTAGGCCTATTAGAGACCATAAAGGTAATCTGTGTTTGGAGGCAGAAAATGTGGATATGGTTCTGAATGAATACTTTGCGTCTGTTATCACAAAAGAGAGCGGCGATACAGATATTGCAATCAGGGATGAGGAGTGTGAAATAGATTAAATAAACATCATGAGATTGGCTGGGTTTGTTTTCTTTGGAACAGAGGTGGCTGAGGGGAGAACTTATTGAGGTGTATAAAATTATGAGGGGCCTAGACAGAGTGTATAGGAAGGATCTATTTCCCTTAGCAGAGGGGTCAACAACCAGGGGGCATAGATTTAAAGTAATTGGTTGGAGGTTGAGAGTGGATTTGAGGGCCAATCTCTTCACCCAGATGGTAGTGTGGGTCTCAAACTCACTGCCTGAAAGGGTGGTAGAGGCAGAAACCCTCACAACATTTAAAAAAGCACTTCAATGTGCACTTGAAGAGCAGTAACCTACAGGGCTACGGACAAAGGGCTGGAAAGTGGGATTCGGCTGGATAGCTCTTTGTTGGCTGACACAATGGGTTGAAATGGCTTCCTTCTGTGCTGTAAATTTCTATGATTCTATGGGCCCAAGTTTCAGCCTCAGTTGCACCTGATTTTTTGGGGCAACTGGTGTCGAATGGAGTATCTTAGAAATTCAAATTCTCGGCATTTAGTTTGCTCCAGTTCTAGTCAGTTAGAACAGTTTCACTTTGGAACAGAATTTGTTTTTCAAAAGGGGGCGTGTCTAGCCATTTCCGCCTGTTTTCAAAGTTTCGGCTGTGAAAACTTACTCCAAACTAACTTAGAATGGAGTAAGTGAAGATTTTTGTACGCTGGAAAAAACCTTGTCTACACTTTAGAAAATCAGGCGTAGATTACAAATCAGGCGTAGAGAATGGGAGGGGGGTTTAAAGGGAAGTTTACAAACATTAAACACTTCAGTTTTACAAATAAAGAGCCACCATCAATAATAAATGATAAAAACATCAATAAATCAACCAATAAATCAATAAAAAAAAATTATAAAATAAAACATTTTCTACTTACCGACTGCAGCACCGGGAGCCCTCCAACAGCGTGCTGGGATGCCCCCCCCCCCCAGTGTGTCTCTGTCAGTGTCTCTATCTCTCTGTCTGTCTGTGTGTGTCTCTCATTCTCTGTCTGTCAGTGTCTGTGTTTCTAACAGCGAGGGGAGGGGGAGGAGGGGGTAGAGGGAGAGAGGGGGGGCAGAGGGAGGGAGGCAGAGGGGGAGGGAGAGAAGGGGAGGGATGGGGGAGAAGGATGAGGGAAGGGGGAGAAGGGGGAGGGGGGAGAGAAGAGGGGGGGAGAGAAGGGGGGGAGGAGAAGGGGAAACGGGGGAGGAGGAGAAGGGGAAGGGGGAGCAGGGGAAGGGGGAGGAGGAGAACGGAAAGGGAGGGAGGAGAAGGGGAAGGCGGGAAAGGAGAAGGGGGGAAGGAGAAGGGGGGTGAAGGAGAAGGGTGGAGGGAGGCTGAATGGGCCGGGCACGGCCGGGCAGGGCCCGTCCCCAGCACCAGATTTACAGGTAGGTGGCATTGGGTCGGGTCGGGTCCGGGGTCCGGGGTCGAGAGCGCGGGTCAGGTCGGGGGGAGCGCGGGTCGGGGTCGGGTCAGGGGGGCGGAGGGAGGTCGGGTAGGGTCGGTGGGGGGAGGAGGGAGGTCAGGTTGGTTCGGGTAGGGGGGGAGGGAGGGAGCGCGGGTCGGGTTGGGTCGGTTCGGTTCAGGTCGGGGGGGGCGAAGCGCGGGTCGGGTCCAGTCCGGGGGTTCGGGTCGGGTCCGGTCCGGGGGTAGGGGGGGGGCGAGGGAAGCAGGAGTCGGGTCGGTGTTGGGGTCGGGTCCGTTCCGGGGGCGGGCGGGGGGTGGGGGAAGCGGGAGTCGAGTCGGGTCGGGAGGAAGCAGGAGCTGGGCATGGGAGGCAGCCATATGCACGCAGCCCCAGTGAGGCCATTCGGCCAGGGCTAGGGGCTACGTGCTTCGGGCCCCTCCCACACAGTTTTGGGCGCCTGGAGCTACTACACATGCGCGCCCACTATAGCGCTAGGGCCCGTCCCCAGCACCAGATTTACAGGTAGGTCCGCCCCCCACAGCTCATGCTGCACCACGCCCGACTCGAGAGGACCAGCAGGGAGCTGGAGAATCTGTAAGTTTATTTTAGGCGCACTTTGTGGCGCGAAAAACGGGCGTCCAGGTTGGGGCTGCGCCGTTCTAGGCGTGGCCCGAAACTTGGGCCCATTGATTGTACTCTTGTCAAAGTGTTAATTCATTCAGTCTCTGATGAAAGATTCTAGTATCATCCCCACAACTGATGTTGACCTAAAGCTTCTGTAGTTATCTGTTTTTTACTTCTTTATTTTAATATAATGGAGTGACTTATGCAACTTTCCTATCCAAAGGCACAATTCCTGAACCTGGATAGTTTTGAAAAATTATTAGTGTAAAAGGTCCTCTCCTATTTCATTTAATATTCTGGAGTGGAAACCATCAGGTCCTCGAGAATTGTATACCTTAAGTCCCATTACTTATCCATTATAATTGTTTTACTTATATTAAATTCACTAACTTCCTTCCCTTCTCTTGTTTTTAGTTTCCCTTCTACTGTTGGTAATTTGTCCTTTATCTCCAAGCTGAAAATGGCTACAAATTATTCATTTGGTCTACCATTTCCTTATGTCCATTGTAGTCTTGCCTTCATCTGTCTTTACAGCTTTTTCTGTTAGCTTGGATCTCTTTAATAATCTTTTTTTTGCACCTCTCATTACTTTCTTTCTCATCCTGTAATGTATGTACTGTGAGTATGCTCACAGGTTTGTAGGGCTGTTGCATTTCTGCAGTCTAGAGGAGTCCGTGTTCCATGTCTATGTTCTATGTGCGAGGTTGCAGCCCCTATTCCATTATTTGAAGGGGCTGCTCCTCAAATTCTGGTTGCACTTCAGTCCCACGCTCCTGATCATTGGGCACCCTGTGCGGAGGGGAGCGGGCAGGTCGGAAGGCCTTCTCGTAGGACTGCTCCTGGGCATGGCCAAGGGGGCCATCAACCGGTTCAGGCAGCAGGCGGTCGAGGGATCGTTCAGTCGACTGCCTGCCTCTCTTCCACGGTTACATCCGAGCCCAGGTGTCCCTGGAGAAGGAGCACGCGGTGTCCACCGGTAAGCTCATGGCCTTCCGCGAGAGCTGGGCACCGGAGGGATTGGAGTGTATCATCACCCCCGGCAACCAAATTTTAATTTGAGCCATTTAATGTTAAAAGTTCAATTTGTTAATTTGTTGGTTTTAATGCCCCCTTTAATCAAGGGGCACTTGATTATTGGTTCTACCAAAATAGTTGTAGAGCTGTGGCATTGTGAGTTGCTTAGCCAGTCACGTGATGTTCACAAGACTCAATAAAACCCCAGTCAGTTGGGTCTAGATCATCCACGATGAGGAATGAAGTTGTGAGCCTAGTGGATGAACTGGTAATGTGTAGTGTGATTGTTAAACCTTTGTTAATAACCAACTAGTTCTTAATAGCGATGTGTTGCTATGAATTCTTAAACAAAGAACCCATGAAGAAATTCTTTACACAACTCTTTGTTGATTTTTATAGCTTTACCAATCAGCTGGTTTTGACTTCACCTTGTATTTGTAAAGCTCTTTCTTTTAGCTTGCTACTGTCTCCTAACTGATATGTTGACTATGGTTGCTTAAGTACACAAGTGGAGCCTTTGCCTTTTAGGGGTATGTACTGATTTTGTATAATACTAAATACTTAGTTGAACACAGGTTTACCCATTAACCGTTCAGCCCAGTTTACTGTGGGGATATTGCTCGTCTCCCACCAGGGAACCTCCACATAAATTCCAGGTGCATGAGTGTAAAATTAACAAGTTTTCAACAAATATTGAAATTGGAAGGATTTTAAAAAAATTGCCGAGAGACATGGATGGGTGGAATAAATTCTGGGTTAAAACTGTATTCTTTTTTCAATTCAAAAAAATCTGGATAAATATGTTGCAAAGTGCAGGACTGATGAGATGTTGGGGTAGATTCATGCTTCTGGTGTGAACTGTTGCCCATTGGGAATACACATTGGGAACTCAGAAGAGGATTAAACTGGAAACCCTTGGAGGAGGAGATCCAGTGATCGTCACACCAAATCCCCAATACCTGCTCCCAGTGTGTGAAGCTTTGCTCCATAACTCTGAATTTATAACATTTGGCTTTATAAGGATAAGTTGGTAATGACTCAAAGTTACTGCGATCATGGAAATTATATGACAAGAAAACTAATCCAGGGTAATTATTCCATGCTTTTCTTTTTGAGGGTGTGGAAATACTTCGCAGAACATTTCATGAGTAACTGACATGACTTGAGTTGAGCTCAGGAGCGGGAGCAGGAATTACAGGCCCAGATAAAGGGGCCCGAGAGTCGGGAGGAGCTACAGGAGCAGAAATTCCAGGCCCAGATAAAGGGGCCCGAGAGTCAGGAGGAGCCACAGGAGCGGGAGTTCCAAGCCCAGATAAAGGGGCCCGAGAGTCAGGAGGAGCCAGCTGGTGCAGGGACAAAAAGTTTAAAAAAAAATCGAAATCGAAGTGTGACATCACAGGCAAGTGATTGGCTGGTGGACTGGTGAGTATTTTTCGTTTTCTTTTTCTTTTCAGTAGGAAACCTTTGGCATTGCTGTAAGTAGGAACTGCAAGAAAATATATGTGATCTTTATTATCTAAGGAGAGCTATATAATTAAATTGTCTGTTTGCTGAGTAGCGGCTGGGTGTGTTGTGCTAAGGTTTAGAGTTTACTTCTACTCGATAGTTGCGAGTGTAACGAGAGGAATGGCAGGACACCTCAGTCCTGTGTATTGCACATCCTGTGACATGTGGGAAGTCCCGGATGCTTCGCGCATCCAGGGCGACCATGTGTGCAGGAGGTGTTTCCAACTGCACCAACTCAAGTTCCGTGTTTTGGAGCTTGAGCGACAGCTGGGGTCACTGTGGTGCATCCGCGAGACTGAGAGCAACGTGGATAGCACATTTTAAGTGGCGCTCATCCCACAGCTTAAGAGTGTGCAGGCAGAGAGAGAGTGGGTGACCGCCAGACAGAAGAGGAGGACTAGGCAGGAAGTGCAGCAGTTCCCTGAGTCCACCTCGCTCTCCAACCAGTACTCTGTTCTGAGTACTGGTGGGGGCGATGGTGGCTCTGGGGAGTGCAGCCAGAGCCAAGTCCACAGCACCACGGGTGGCTCAGCTGCACAGGGGGGGAGGAAGAAGATTGGAAGAGCTATAGTGGTAGAGGATTCAATAGTTAGGGGAGCAGACGGGCTGCAGGCGTGACTCGAGGATGGTATGTTGCCTCCCTGGTGCCAGGGTCAAGGGTGTCACTGAATGGCTGCAGGGCACTCTGGGGGGAGAAGGTGAACAGCCAAAGATCGTGGTCCACATCGGTACCAATGACATAGCTAGGAAGAGGGATGAGGTCCTGCAGGCAGAGTTTAGGGAGCTAGGAGACAGGTTAAAAAGCAGGACCTCAAAGGTAGTAATCTTCAGATTACTCCCAGTGCCACGAGCTAGTGAGTACAGAAATAGAAGGATAGAGCAGATGAATACCTGGCTGGAGAGATGGTGCAGGTGGGAGGGCTTTAGTTTCCTGAGGCTTTGGGACCGCTTCTGGGGGAGGTGGGACCTGTACAAGCCGGACGGATTGTACCTCAACAGAGCCGGGACCAATATCCTCATGGCGGGGGTTGCTAGTGCTGTTGGGGAGTGTTTAAACTAGCTTGGCATGGGGATGGGAACCTGAAAATAGATTCAGTAGGGAGGGGAGTAAAACTGGAATTAGAAAGCAAAACTAAAGAAAGTGAGTTTGGAGGAGAATGGAAGCAAGCAGGAAAAAAGGGTAAAAAAACAAACTTAAAGGCACTTTGTCTAAATGCACGTAGCATTTGCAACAAAATAGATGAGTTGACGGGACAAATTGAGACAAATGGGTATGATCTGATAGCCATTACAGAGACGTGGTTGCAAAGTGACCAGGACTGGGAATTAAATATTCAGGGGTACTTGACAATCCAGAAGGACAGACAGAAAGGAAAAGGAGGTGGGTTGCTCTATTGATAAAGGATGGAATCACTGCAATAGTAAGAAACGATATTGGCTCAAATGATAAGGGTGTTGAAACAGTTTGGGTGGAGATAAGGAACAAGAAGGGGAAAAAGTAATTGGTGGGCCTAATCTATAGGCGCCCTAACAGTAGCAAATCTGTTGGTCGGAGCATAAACCAGGAAATAGTGGGGGCTTGTAAAAAGGGAACAGCAATAATCATGGGTGATTTTAACCTCCATGTTGATTGGACAAATCAAATTGGTCAGAGTAACCTTCAGGAGGAGTTCACAGAGTGCGTAAGGGACAGGGTCTATGAGCAATATGTAACGGAACCAACCAGGGGCAGGTTATCTTAGATCTGGTCCTGTGTATTGAGACAGGATTAATAAACAATCTCCTAGTAAAGGATCCCATCGGAATGAGTGATCATAGCATGATTGAATTTCAAATTCAGCTACTTGCAATCTATATTAACGACTTGGAAGAAGGGACTCAGTGTAATGTAGCCAAGTTTGCTGATGATACAAAGATGGGAGGAAAAGCCATGTGTGAGGAGGACACAAACAATCTGCAAAAGGACATAAACAGAGTTGGCAAAATTTGACAGATGGAGTATAATGTCGGAAAATGTGAGGTCATGCACTTTGGCAACACAAATCAAAGAGCAAGTTATTATTTAAATGGAGAAAGATTGCAAAGTGCTGCAGTACAGCGGAACCTGGGGGTATTTGTGCATGAAACACAAAAGGATAGTATGCAGGTACAGCAAGTAATCAGGAAGGCCAATGGTACCTTGCCCTTTATTGCAAAGGGGATGGCGTATGAAAGCAGGGACGTCTTGCTACAGCTATATAAGGTGTTGGTGAGTCCACACCTGGAATACTGCGTGCAATTTTGGTATCCATATTTCCGAAAGGATATACTTGCTTTGGAGGCAGTTCAGAGAAGGTTCACTCGGTTGATTCCAGGGATGAGGGGGTTGACTTATGGGGAAAGGCTGAGTAGATTGGGCCTCTACTCATTGGAATTCAGAAGAATGAGAGGTGATCTTAAATAAACGTATAAGATTATGAGGGGGCTTGACAAGGTGGATGCAGAGAGGATGTTTCCACTGATGGGGCAGACTAGAACGAGAGGGCATGATCTTAGAATAAGGGGCTGCCCATTTAAAACAGAGATGAGGAGAAATTTCCTCTGAGGGTTGTGAATCTGTGGAATTCACTGCCTCAGAGAGCTATGGAAGCCGGGACATTGAATAAATTTAAGACAGAAATAGACAGTTTCTTAAACGATAAGGGGATAAGGGGTTATGGGGAGCAGGTGGGGAAGTGGAGCTGAGTCCATGATCAGTTCAGCCATGAACTTATTGAATAGCGGAGCAGGCTCGAAGGGCCTTATGGCCTACTCCTGTTCCTATTTCTTATGTTCTTATGTATGCTGAAATAAATTGTTTTTGATGGAGTAAAGGGGAGCATCAGTGGACTAAATGGCTTTTTGACTTTGTCTATTCTTTATGCTCTAACTATTAGATAACCAGTGTATCAGTGAATTGTTGGCCAGTAGTGTTATGCTACATATTGTATTGATCCAATTAGGTTATTGGGCTGATTTGACAAATGCCGACGCTCTGCATGGAAACTCACTCGCCAGGAGCACATTAGGAAACAACAGTGTTCGCCCTGAGAAGCGTGCACTGATTTCACCATTATACGCTCCTGAACACGGATTTGTATAATCAGTCTTTCAGCACATGAAGCTCATAGGGATAATTTAACTAAATTGCACCCTCAGCACAAAGCATCATCCGCTGAGATCGTATATCAGGAATTCAAGCCAACCTCCTCCCTAAATGATGTTCCAGACAAATTCTCGATATGTGCTCCTGTTGGGTGAAGCTCAGTACCTGGGTTGCAATTTCATGAAATTGCTGCCTCATAAACTTGAAGGTATAAACTGGTTTCCATTATTCCCCTCTACGATTGAATCCAAGTGATTAATCTATGAAACAGCTCAGTGGTATAGTAAAATATTAAAAACTTAAAACATGAACCAACTTTGATGCTGGCAACTAATTGAATAAGAATGAACATAGTCGAAACATTTGGGTAATTTTTGCAAACTTTGGACCGAAGTGGCAGATTAATGACAAATAAATGGTGTCAGGTGCCCTTCAATTTATGTAATAAATAGCTCTGGAGCAGACTAATTTTCTCAAACTCAATACTGACATAGGCTGCATGAAGTAATTTCTGTTATCAGGCAAGGTATCTGCTCGTTTGCAGGGCTCATCTCTGATCTTTTTCAAAATGAGTAAGCACCCGTAAGAAAAACAAGATTTGCAGCCAGTGTGACAAAGAATCTATCCTTTCCTGATTTTGGATGATCATTGATTAGTACATAGCACAGTGAGTTGCTTACACTTATGGAATCCAAAGTGATCCAGCAAATGCTATGTTTTCTTTTCTGACAAGGCTTCCATAGGCCTATTAAAAACAAAGTAGTTCCCCTGCAATTCATTCAAATTAAACGAAAAAGGGATTAGTTCCAGCAGTCAGCAGATTTTCCTTGCTGTTACTGAGAGAAATAAATACTTGACAGTTTGAGATGCCCTTTATATAGCTCTCTGACCACATGTGCTTACTGGGCAATATCAGTCTTTAACAGGCAACCGGCTGGGGATTAACCCTACAGGAATTGAGGTTGTGAAAAGGCCCTTATTCTCTGAAGTCCCTATGTGGAGTGTCCCCTCTTTGGAAGCAGCAGGGCACCGCATCATAGCTGCCTTACGAATCAATAACATCCTTGCCTTTACTGTAGGCCAGAGAGGATCACTGAAGATTTACACCTGGTATATTGGAAGCCAGTGTTCCAGTTATGTATGGGAGTCACAATCATTTAAATATATTTATCGAAGTAGTTTGTGCTTGCTTTGCTCTGAATCTCCACCTGTATACCATTTGCAGCTAAAGTTTAGACATTCCAGCTGATTATAAACTTTCTGTTATTGTTTGTAGAGTCGCACTTATATGCAGCTGGGTTTTATAAGATAAAACTATAAGCAACTTTGAACTCATGTGCTGTACTTTAGCACGAGTAGCATGTCACAAACTCATGATGAATCATGTTCTAACCAGCAGTCACTGAACACCCTCTTTTATTTTGAAAGTGTAAGTACATTGTTTATGCCTCAGGAACAGGTCCTTAAAGTTTCAGAGTTAGGTTTCAAGCTTTAAGTACCTTAAAACTCATCTGAGGTTGCACAATAGGGCAGATATACCGATTGCATTCATCCAGGCTGGAGGCTCACTTGTCAAGAGCACATATTGAGAAATTGCACGCAGTAGCCCCCTGAGATTTTCTGTCCATGAAGATGAATGGGCATAAATCGTGGACTGCACAAGGCTGTCTGTGCTGCGATTAAGCGAGCAGAACATTCACCCCAGGGTATCCACCTCAGACTCAAATGTATCCAATTGTAATGTTTGATTCCTATGCAAGGGCAATGAAATGCCTGCTTAGACTATTTAAAATCATTGCATTACGTTTAATTCATTGGGAACCTTGCTTTCAAGAACACCTTTTTAAACTGCCATGAACCACCCGATGGAAGAATTCACGCAAAAGAGGCGAAACTGAAGACTGTTAAAGTACTTGAATGGTCAACATCCATATTTCTTGTTTAAACGTATAAGCACTTTATAAATGTGAAACTGTAAATAAAGTTTACAACAATAGATGTCAGTCTTGGCTCACTGTCATTACTCTTGTCTCTGAGTCAGAAGGTTGTGGATTCAAATCCCATTCCAGAGACTTGAGCACATAATCTAGCCTGACAGTTCAGTGCAGTATAGAGGCAGTGCTGCACTGTCAGAGGTGCCTTCTTTCAGATGAGACATTAAGCCCATCTTCCCGCTCAGATGGATGTGAAAGATCGTGGGGCCGAAATTCAGGGTCTCTGATGGACCCGTTACTGTCCGTTTGCGGCGGGCATTCGGCGTAATCCCGTGGCCGACGCTTTGTCATCAAATGGCCAATCCGACTCAAATTCAGATCGGGGAATTTTTGACATGGTCCCGATTCCACCCGATCATATTGACCGCCGCAAGCGTGTCATCAGAATGCTCACCGCCGCGTTCCCTCAGCTTAAAAATGAACCAACCTAAATTCAGGTCGGAAACTCGTTGCCCTGCCGTGCGGTGCCCCTGAAAGCTTTTTGTGTCAGTGCTCCTTCTCCACACTGAGTGCAACCTGGCAGCACAGTAGCCTTTCAAGGGGAGGGCCCACTGCCACGGCCACCATGTTGTTATTTTTGCCGGCCGACTTCCTGATTGGCCAGTAAAATAGAAACCCTCCCTGGTGGCCCACTGGCCGAAGATCTAGGATGAGAGATTCTTTCCCGTTTAACAGAGGGGAGAGCGCATGGTGATGCACATGCGCTGTGACGTCACCACTACTCCACCGCTGGAGTCCTGGTCCGGCCGATATTCAGTCACTCAGCCTGCTGTTGAGTCTATGACACATTTCCTCTGGGACTTTGAAAAAATGTCAAAGCCCTGAAAATTGCTCTTCCGACCGCATCATGGATCTGTGCGGTAAGTACAGAGAAAAACATCATCGGTGCGCCAGCTTTCTTGCGCTACTGAATTTCGGCCCCCCCCCCCCCCCACCATGGCAATATTCAAAGAAGAGCAGGGGAGTTCTCCCCCGTGTCCTGGACAATATTTATCCCTTGATCAATGCCATTAAATAAAAGATTATCTGGTTATCTATTGGCTGTTTGTGGGACCTTACATGGCTGCTACGTTTCGTACACTACAACACTAACTGTACTTCATTGGCTACAAATTGCACTGGGACATTCTGAAGTCATGAAGGCCGCTATATAAATGCAAATTCATTGCATTGACACTATGGGCTAGATTTTCCATTATTTTTGCATGCATACATTTGGGAAACTGCAAATGTAATGCTCCTATTCAAAAAAGGAGGCAGACAAAAAGCAAGAAACTATAGACGAGTTAACCTAAAATCTGTGATTGGGAAAATGTTGGAGTCCATTATTAAAGAAGCAGTAACAGGACATTTGGAAAAGCAAAATTCGGTCAGGCAGAGTCAGCATGGATTTATGAAGGGGAAGTCATGTTTGACAATTTTTTTGGAATTCTTTGAGGATGTAACGAACAGAATGGATAAAGGGGAACCAGTGGATGTGGTGTATTTGGACTTCCAGAAGGCATTTGACAAGGTGCCACACAAAAGGTTACTGCACAAGCTAAAAGTTCATGGGGTTAGGGGTAGAAGATTGGCTGACAAACAGAAAACAGAGAGTCGGGACAAAGATGGGAGGAAAAGCAATGTGTGAGGAGGACACAAAAAAGCTGCAAAAGGACGTAGACAGGCTAAGTGAGTGGGCAAAAATTTGGCAGGTGGAGTATAATGTTGGAAAATGTGAGGTCATGCACTTTGGCAGAAAAAAAATCAAAGAGCACGTTATTATTTAAATGGAGAGCAACTGCAAAGTGCTGCAGTACAGCCGAACCTGGAGGTACTTGTGCATGAAACACAGAAGGATAGTATGCAGGTACTGCAAGTGATCAGGAAGGCCAATGAAATCTTGGCCTTTATTGCAAAGGGGATGGAGTATAAAAGCAGAGAAGTCTTGTTACAGCTGTACAGGGTATTGGTGAGTCCACACCTGGAATACTGTGTGCAGCTTTGATTTCCATATTTAAGAAAGGATATGCTTGCTTTGGAGGCAGTTCAGAGAAGTTTCACTCGGTTGATCCCGGGGATGAAAGGTTTTATGAATTATGAGGAAAGGTTGAATAGGTTGGGCCTCTACTCATTGGAATTCAGAAGAATGAGAGGTGATCTTTTTTTTTATGTATGCATGCTTGTATTGTTATATGATGTCTGTAACACTGAATGTACCTTACACTGTACACAACCTACCTGTACACCAGCAGGTACTGCTGCTGGAAACCTAAGGGCTACCTGCACACTGCAGGTAACCAAGTATAAAAGGGAGCTCACAGCTTGGTGTCCTCACTCTAGGAGCTGCAAATAAAGGACTACAGTCTACACAGTTTAAGTACCAAACCCTGCCTCGTGGAGTCATTACCAAAGGTGCCTACATACACAATAACTCGCGACGAGGTCACGACCTACATGCTCAGCATGTCGAATCTCAGCAACTTTTAGCAATTCACCGATGGGGAAGATTGGGACGCTTCTTTAAAAGATTGGAACATTTCTTCATAGCCAACGACCTGGATGGGGACACACTGGCTACACGACCGAAAAAGCGCAGGGCCATACTGCTTAGTAGTTGTGGGCCCATCATCTATTGTCTTGTCAGGGAATTGCTAGCCCCAGAGAAGATGACCACCAAGAGCTATGAGGAACTTGTAACACTAATACAGGAGCAACTAAAACCAAAAGAAAGCATCCTCACAGCCAGGCATCAGTTTTACACTTACCGGCGACCCGAAGGCCAAGAAATTACTCAGTATGCTGCATACTTAAGAAGATTAGCTGCACCGTGTGATTTTAGCGACCACCTTAATGAAGCACGAAGGGACATATTTGTCATCGGAATTGGCCACGAGGGCCTCCGACTCAAATTGCTCTCTGCCGACATCACAGTCACCCTGCAGAAAGCAAATCGTGAGCCAGACCTATATGGTTTCGGCCGGCGACTCCAGGCGAATACTGACCCAGGACTCTAAACCAACGAATGCAGTACACCGCATGGCTACTTCTAAAGGCAGAAATGGTGCCCCAAGTCCCACAACCCTGAGTCCGCCACATGGGGCAAACCAGATGGTCCCGTGTTGGCACTGTGGAGGAAGCCACAGGGCCCACCAGTGCCGCTACAAAGACTATACATGCAAAGGCTGCAAAGAAAAAGGGCACCTTCAGAGAATGTGCAGAAAAAGCTTTACTCACCATGTCACCGAAGAGTTGGCTGATCACCGGGGCTCCGACACAAATGAAGATGAAGTTGCTCAACCCCTGGAAGAAGAGTATGGAATTCATACCTGCTCCACCGAAAGTTCTCCGTGGACGATGGAAGTAGACATCGACGGGGTCCCAGTTTCCATGGAGATTGGCACAGGGACGAGCCAGTCTGTGATGAGCCAAACGACTTTTGGAAAAATTTGGATAAATCCCGCCAATCGACCAAAACTGTCTCCTGTCCAAGTGAAGCTGCTCACCTACACCAAAGGTAAAATCCAAATCGTTGGCAGCGTGGACGTCCAGGTCTCCCAGGGCAGCGTGTTGAACAGACTCCCCCTGTGGATCATTGTCGGCGATAGTCCCACGCTGCTGGGAAGGAATTGGACGAACCCGGTCCAAGTCGGTCGAAGTGGCGACGGCCTCCGGGCTCCAGCAATCGGCATCGAACATGGATCCATCGCTGCACCTAGAGAACCCATCGTCCAGCTCGACTGCGCGGCGACACCTCCACAACACCGCGGCGAAATCTCCAGGACCGAAAACCCAAACTTCTTCTTCCAGGCCGGGGCAGAACTCCAAGAGGTGAAAATTATCGAGAAAGGTGGACTCCTGACATCCATGGCCGAACCTGAGGATGAAAAGACCACCACAGCCAACCTGGAAGAGAGCCAGAAGATGGTGGCTGCACCACGAGGAGAAGAACCTACAATCAAAATATCCGTGACCAGACCACGAGGGGCAGCATTGGAGGAGCGAGACGAGGCACCGAGCGGCCAATCAATTTGGAAGGCTCCTTAAAGGAGACAGTAACCAAAAAAATTTAAAGGGACAGTTTCAACTTAAAGATGACAGGGACTTTAAAGCTAAAAATGCAGCAAAAGGGTGCAAGTATGATAATGTAACCAAGAATTGTGATGCTGGTGTAACTAATGTGAAAAATGAAATGAATGCTTGTGCAAGTAAGGTTAAGAACAAGCTTGTTATGTGTGATGATTATGACAGTGAGTTTGAAATGCCTAATGTAACCATGTCTGGTGAGACCATGATACCAAAAAGTGATACAAATGCTGTTATTAACAATGTAAAGGCAGTCAATAATGTCGACTCGACTATGTATGATCATAGCCATGGTGTCATGTATACAGGTAGGACACTGTTAAAGAACACTGGGTTCTACAGGGACCATGCAAATGCTAGAGGAATCTCCCGTGGGTGTCCCCCAGATCCAGCTGGCTAACAGACCATGTATCCTGGACCTTTGGAACTAATGTGATGCCCTAGGAAGGACACACACACAGCCAATGGGAGCAGACCCACTACAGGGACAGTATTCAATGGACAGCACAGCCACTACCACTGGCAATCTGCCCCAGCCCAGCCCTACACCCCCTGGCCACCAGGGCCAAAACCAGGAGCGAGAGGCCAATACCCTGCAGCTTTCCTGGCAAACCCTGGGATAACCAGACTCTCATCCCAATTGGAGGACAAGGAACCCACACAGTCCTGTGGCCTTGCCCACCACCACACAATTACCCACATCACAGAGTATGCACCTTACCCACTGAGGGGTCCCACAACAGTGACACCCACATGGTCCGTGTGAGAGGGAGGGAGAAATGTATGATGCCAACCTCACACAGGGATCACACCTGGCACCCACACAACCTTCACTACTACCGCCCATAGCCCACTACTGATCACCTTCCCAGGTCATTACAATAAGGACTTGAAAAATGCTTTTGGGGGAGTGTTGTTATGTATGCATGCCTGTATTGCTATATGATGTCAGTAACACTGAATATACCTTACACTGTACACACCTTACCTGTACACCAAAGGGTGCTGCTGCTGGAAACCTAAGGGCTACCTGCACACTGCAGGTAACCCAGTATAAAAGGGAGCTCACAGCTTGGTGACCTCACTCGAGGAGCTGCAAATAAAGGACTACAGTCTACACAGTTTAAGTACCATACCCTGCCTTGTGGAGTCATTACCAGAGAGGCCTACATACACAATAATCTGATCGAAACGTATAAGATTATGAGGGGGCTTGACAAGTTGGATGCAAAGAGGATGGTGGGGAAGATTAGAACTAAAGGGCATGATCTTAGAATAAGGGGCTGCCCATTTAGAACTGAGATGAGGAGAAATTTTTTCTCTCAGAGGGTTGTGAATATATGGAATTCGCTGCCTCAGAGAGCTGTGGAAGCTGGAACATTAAATAAATTTAAGACAGAAATAGTCAGTTTCTTAAACGATAAGGGGATAAGGGGTTATGGGGAACAGGCAGGGAAGTGAAGCTGAGTCCATGATCAGATCGGCCATGATCTTATTGAATGGCAGAGCAGGCTCGAGGGGCCATATGGCCTACTCCTGCTCCTATTTCTTCTGTTCTTCTGTTCTTAACATCCATTTTAACGCTGAAACGATGTGTAACGCCCAGATATCATCGATTTAGCCACAAAATGGAAACTGATGCCCATTTCTCGGTCACTTATTGCCGACCATTATTTTTCGCATGTGCGTAACGCCGAGAAAAAATAATACCGCCCACCCACTGTTTTTCGGTGGAATCACCAGAATGGGCGATCCCAACGTCTATAATATCGCCCATTCCGCACGTGAATAACCCCGAGATTTAATAATACCACCCGCCCACTGTCTTTTGTCGTAAAGATCACATTTGCCGAAACTAACGCCCAGTATATCGCCCATCCTTACATTGGGCACCTCGTACACATCTCGCCCACAATATTGCTTGCCGAAAAAAACGCTGGGAAAAAGTGGAACTAACTGGAACTACTCACAGTGGTATGGACACCATGTTCTAAATCACATGTCGCATCATTTAAAAGGCTGCTCTGCTTCAACCTCGGGGGAGTTCGGATGCACTCTGGAGGTCTTTGGAGGTGATGTGAACATCTGAACAAACATTTATCATACTTTTGGATGATTGGAATTTAATCGGTGTCTTAGTGTGGACATTCATTCTTTTGACCAATCGGTGGAAAACAGATCGCTATTGGAATGGGGCCTGTCCTTTCTCACCCGCTCTTGACGACCACACACATGGTGCAGACTCGAGATGGCAGAAGGTATGCTCAACAGCATCGTCTGCCCAATGTAAGACGTGACAGACTAATGAGGAGGACCAGACGTTACACCTCCCGCAAGTACAGGGAGAAACAGTCTTACCTCAACTTGCCCGACACCACCTGCCTTCAGAGACTGCGCTTCCACAAAGAGGTTATAAGTGAGATATGCCAGCTCATAAGGGGAGATCTGCAGCCTGCCAGCACCATCAGGAGCACACTGTTCGTCGAGGTCGAAGTCACCGCCGACCTGTGTTCTATGCGTCGGGTTCTTTTCAGGCCTCAGCTGGCGACATTTGCGATATGTCTCAGCATGCCACACATCGCTGCATTAGACAGGTCACTGAAGTCCTGTACGCATGCAGGATGGACTTTATCAGTTTCCCTATGTCCAAGGAGGCTCAGACTGAGAAGGCTTTAGGATTTTATCGAATTGCTAACTTCCCCAAGGTGCAGGGAGCAATAGACTGTACGCACATCGCAATACGGGCACCTTTTCAGGATGCAGAGGTTTTCAGGGACCGAAAGGGATTCCACTCCCTGAATGTGCAACTCGTTGTCGACCACCAGCAAATTATTATGGCAGTGAATGCTAAATTCCCAGGCAGCATCCATGATGCTCACATCCTGCATGAGAGGACTGTATCTGACTTGTTTAACAATGAGCCACAATGTCAATGTTGGATGCTTGGTGACAAAGGATATGGCCCCGCCACCTGGCTGATGACCCCCCTGCATGACACCCACAGCGAAGCTGAGAAGCGATACAACGAGAACCACAGAGCCACTCGCAATATCGTGGAGAAAATTATTGCAGTGCTTCAGCAGCACGTTAGATGCCTGGACCACTCAGGAGGCGAGCTCCAATACCACCCTGAGCAGATAGCTCAATTCGTGGTGGTGTGCTGCATGCTGCACAACTTGGCTATCAGGAGGGGATAAGAATTGCCAGAAAGGTCTGACGGTCACCTCAGGAGAGAGAGGAAGAGGAGAACGAGGAGGTGGATGCTGACCTCAGGCCACACAATCCGGCTGATGCTGAAGTCGTGCCCCTGCCTCCCTGTAGATCGCAGGAAAGGGCCCGTAGTGGCATCATAGCTGCAAGACTCTTACGTCAGGAGTTCATAAATGAATGCTTTGCCTGAAAGAACATTGGTGGTATTTACAAGGCTGATACACTGCTGGGTGTGCAGGTCATACATCAATGGTGGGCATCATCTTGGTGACAGTTAAAGTTTAAGTTGATTGAAGTTGTGTAATTATACCCTTTGATGTTAAGGAATCACCAGTGTGTCACGGTGCAGCTATCTGAGACAAAGCGCAACAAGGTTATGTTAAATAATAAACATTTAAACTGACCATTTGTCTGAAATCATAATTATATCTGTAAACCCAACCCTTCCCCCCCAACTCTACCCTTTCCCCTTCCTCTTCCACTTCTGACTCCAAGCCGCCTAGCCGAGGAGTTCCTCAGGCGCTGCTTCATTGCGGAGGGGGGTGGGGAGGTGACGGCCGAACCGCTGCTTGGACGGATACGGGAGAGGACGGTCTTGAGGTGGGAACGTGCTCTGAGCTAGAAGCAAGATGTTGCTCCTAGCTCTCATGTGTCATTGGCAATGGAGGTGCGGCACCTTGGGGTGCAGTGCCGTGCTCTGGAACCACTGGGAGCTCTCTGCCACCAGTGTTCCTGGCTAACAGCTCCAGGGCCTCTTCCATCGCTTCCATTTTATATATTATTTGTTGGACACAAACTCATTGCCAACTATGTTCTTGGTGCTTAGTAGGCTTTTTGCTGCTGGTGAATCTCCCTTCTGCCCTCCAGAAGAGCCAAACAAGCACACACCACACCCACACACACTTTCAGTCCCTCTCTGCTTCCTCTCTCTCTGTCTCCTCTTCTGCGCATGTAATGATGACCCCTGACCACCTGAATCACGGGAAATGAGCGTTGCCATGCCGTTGTTAAGGACGGCGACACTTACAGCAGAAGGTCAGAGAGATTTAATGCTAACGCCCATTTCAGATCGCTCGTGATAATGCCCAATTTTTAAAATGGAGACTAGGGGCTTTGAAAATGGGTGACAAGCCGGTGATCCGAGTTTTACTGCCCACGCCGGACATACCGCCCATTTTTGGGTGATCTGCACAAATGTGTAAAATCTAGCCCAAAAACTTTGTTTCACGCTGCTACAGGAACAGAGTCAATGCTGCCTGAATCTGATGCCAGGTTCTGGCCTGACAGTGGAGTGAATTGGATTAAGTTTCCCTGGAGGAGCTCGTCTGACTCTGCTTCAATCTAGAGTCAATGGGCTGGATTTTGGGCCTTCTGCCATCCCTCTTTGCAGCCCGGAAGGGTGGCACTGGTGGCAGTAAGCCAGTACATTCGGCCCTGCCGGTACATTCGGTGCTGGTTTCGAGGGGGCACAGAGCTTTACAGCCTGGAAGAGGCGAGCCGATGTGCAATGCCCCTATTTGCGATACTTCTTGGCTGCCTCCTGATCCATAGCTCTCCATGGAGTGCCTTGCTGGTACCGCCTGTTGAAACTAGCTATCCAAGGTGTAGCGGTCGCAGTGAAGAAAATAATGTCATCCTCAGCTAAGTTTGATTGTTCTTTTGGGGTTTTTTGCGGTTTAAGTTGTGGTGGCGTGAGTTATGTATTGGGAATGTTTTTGGTGTTTTTTTCTCAGGTTTATTTTTTCCCCCGATGGGAGCTCCAAGGCCAGCTGTTTAGCTCGGAATTTTCACTTGCTCAGCCGGCCTAGTGCCCGAAAAGAGGTGTGCAACGCTCCCGGAGCACTCCGCTCCAAACTCCGGACCCAGCTAATGAATTTTGAGGTGGCAGACACAATCCATTCGCCAGCACAAAATTTACTGCTCTGCCTGGATTAACGCTGTAACAGACGCACGGCCGAATTTCCACCCCAATTTGTTTGATTTGCGTTCTACGGGGGTGAAATTCAACATTAGTGGTGCTGTATTGAAGTCAATGCAAATGAAATTTGGGTGTTGTGTATGAAGTGCATCTGAGCCGCTACTGCTCGTTTTGTCGGCTTATGGATGTTGAATTTCACCTCCAACAAGTTTAACAGTAGTGCAAAATGGAACCCGCACAAATTGTTGTTGAACTTGCGCGAATGCGCCATTATTGTCTCTGTGACATAACTGATGCTTTGTTCATAATTACACTGGGCTTCCTGTTTTGAAATAGTTAAAAGTAATGGATGATATCACAGTTAAGAGAAATGTTTTTGTGTTCAGTGAAACAAATGATTACCTACAAGAGCACAATAATCTGAATGAACAAATCAGAAGAATCTAAAAGGACTATTTGATATACAGTTTAAAAGACAAGAATCCATGTTACCACTGTTGTAAAGCCAGAGTTTGTGACTGAATTTTTGTGGTGACTTATTCCATTCTACAGAACTGTATTAGGACAAAAGTCTGTATTTTTAAACTAGCCCTCGAGGTTTTCTATTTTGTTTTATTTATTTAAGCCATTTCTTTCTTTGTTTCTCCTGCTCGAGCTGCTTCCTTGCTGGGGTCACGGTACCAATGCCAGAAGGTGAGGCTATTTAAGCATGGCGAACGTCACAGCTAAGTCAAGCCGAGTCTGTTCTTACCCGATGTTCTCTGATGTACTACTTCCAGCAGGACAAGCAATCAAGAACACGGATCTTAGCTATTTTGCATATCCTTAGCCCAAGGCTGCTGAGGCCAATTTTGGGATCACTATTGCCACACCTACTGGGATTAGTGAACTCAGTGCAGACCTAGTTTTGCATGACTTAGTTACATACTTAATTTACCAACTCAACTTGCTTATATTTAGTCTTCTAATTTTGAAGTACATTTAACATCATGGCCTCGAAATTCAGGTCGTTTGCGCCTCCCGTTAGCACCCCGGGCGGCGCTTACAGGGCGCAATCCACTTTTTGCCTGGGTGTGGCACCGCTAACAACTCCCACTAAATTCCGTGGGAGTTTAGCGGCGGTGGTAGCCCGTAGCATCCATCTCCGCAGCGCTAGCGATGACAACATCATCACTGTGTGCAGTGCCCCATTTTCGCCACGGAACAAGCTGTGCTGGACAGCTTCAGGGGACGTGAACCGGGTTGCAGGACGCTCGCGAGTGCGACTTAATGGGGATTTGGCAGCCATGCAATAAAAAAGTGGTGTTTTTCTTCGCGCCTCAATCATTCAGCCCGGCAATCTGCTTGAGTGCTGGGCTGTTGGCATGGCATCCCCGCTCCCCAGTGGTCCATGGAGACCCGTTTCATACCAGCAGAGTTTGCAGCTTGGGCCCTTTCCTTTAATGAAGGGAAGAGCCCCTCCTATGCGGCAGTGCTACACGGCCCAGTGTGTAGCGCTGTGCCCCGCTCCTGATCCGTTCATTGCACTACCGCCCCAGAAAGGAAGTGGAGCGCGTTATTTTGTGCTCCGCTTCAATTCGGGACAGTAACCCGAATTTTTCGAGCAGGGTGGGATTTCCACACCTGGTGCAGAATGTCCCGCCTCTCAGACGTTACCGCCCCCAAACGGGGCACAACGGAATTTCACCACCTATGTACCTTTATCTTTTTTTTACAATTTTTCAAAAATAATCTTTCATTAATATATTATATTTCTGCCTTTAGCATCGATGCACCTGTAACATTTGAAGTAAGGTATTCCTATACCATTTGGACTGGGGGCGGGGGGGCTACTTGGAAATGTATAACAACAATTGAGAGCATCTTTATGCTTCTCTTATATTGCTAAATGGTTGGAAGTTAAAGGCTGCGAATTAGGTAACGGTTCTAACTTATGCTATGTTTATTTCCCAGTAAATAATAGTTCAGTGAGCTCAAATCTAAATTGTATAGATTCGATGAATATTTCTTAAAGGACACTCTTTTCTGTGATCATTATTCTGTATCTTCATACTCTTCCCCTTGGAGAATAGTGTGAAGTAATGAAAGGATTCATTACTAGCATGGACACAATGGGCCGAATGGCCTCCTTCTGTGTCATAATTTTTCTATGATTCTATTCTATGATTCACAGGCTGATTTACAGTCTGACAGGTCGCAACATGAACACTCTTTCCATGGCTATAACCACCTTTTTACGAGCTGATAGGGTGATTAGTAATGTTCCTGTTAAGATGCACCGCCGTCTGGAGGTCCTGCACAGGCCGTTTGCCGGCTTTTAAATAGAAAAACGCGCACATGCACGAATTTGAATGGACCGCGCAACTTGCAAAGGGCTTGTCCACCCACAAAAAAATTGTCAGGAACATTGGTGGTGAGTCCGATAGGCGGCAGGGCTTTAATGGGCTATTAGAACCCATCAGATGAACGGGGGGTAGCCACACTCAACCACACACACAGGACATGAGTTTCCCGCTGGATGTCAATCTACAATTTAGAGCCGGACCTCCAGTCCTAAACTCGCTAGGACAGTTTGAAGTGCCTGACTTAGAGACAGGAATGCTACCTCTAAGCCAATGACTCACTCCCCTTCCTGTTATTTTCCATGGTGCATGCAGGTTAATGTGTGTAAGTAAACTTCTGGCTGGGTTTCTGCTTCTCTACTTGCTGTGTGTGATTTTCCATCCATTCAATTTAACGAGTGAAAAATTGTGGCCTGGTGTGTGCAGAACTGGGAAACTCGGCTCTCCTATCTATGAGAATCCTAACCATATGTGGATGGCCTTAGGGCTTAATAAAAGCTATGGAACACTGATAGCAGCTGGAGCACAGTGTGAGAACATTCAGGGTCAAAGAATGACTTAGAGATTCAGCATTAAACAGTATATCAGGAAGGGTACGACTATTTAAAAATCACGGCATGGGTAAAAGCATGAAGATGGGGACGGGCATGTGAGGAGCACCAGCAGAAAGACTCTTTCTGCAATCAAGAGAGTGGGCATGAAGGAACAGGCAGAGAGGGGTTATTGTTGGACTGAAGACTCAGTAGATTGCAGTGACCTACATGATCCCATGCCAGGAGTGGAACTTCGCGTAATTTATCCAAGAGACAGAAAGAGAAATTTCAAACCAAAAATGGGACAAGTTGAGAATGAGGACAGACTGCAGTCTGAAGTAGAAGAAAGTAACAGAGACAGTCAGTAAGGTAACAAAACAATAGAAAATACTAGAGGAGATTGTTGCTAGTGTCAGAGCTAAACACAATCAAGCAAAGAAATAATTGAGGAGGAAAACTGGCTTTAGCACCGAGACGTTGAAACAAAGGAAGCACCTTAATAAAGTAGAAAAATGGAGAACCAGTGAAAGGTGGCTAAAGAGACAAATGATATTCTGAGACACTCATCTCAAGTGATGCAACTTAAACCATTATCTCACTTGCATTGGCAAGGTTAGATTTGCCTAATCTCTGCAGTCTCTTCCAGCCTTATAGCCCCTCCCAAAGGCTCCATTCCTCTTATTCCAATCTTTTGTTCATTCCCCCATTTCCATTCACTCCACCATTGGTGGCAGATCGTTCAGCTGCCTCAGTCATATTCTCTGGAGCCCCCTTCCTAAACTAATCCACCACTCCATCTTTCTACCTTTTAATAAACTCTCAAAATCCCAACTCATCCACAAAGGTTTTGACCATCCCTCCCATCTCTCTCTTTTTCTTTTTATCTCACTCACTTCCTGGATCAGGATCTCTTTTCTTTACATTACATTTATTTACTTTACAGATATTGCATGAATGCAAGTTGTTGCTACCATTACTTTCCCACTGGAGGCCATATAGTTGTGCTGGTTTTCCCATTTGGCAGTTAAACGGCAAGGTTAGCACAGAATTATCAGCGTAATTTTGGCACCAAATTCCATGATGCAACAGAAGAGTGAGATTCAAGAAGATAAAACAGATAAACCTGGAGAAGAGTGGACCAAATAGGCAGAACAGAGTAATGAAGTGCAGACACAAAGCAATAGGTTTTCAGAGACAACGCTCCATCAGTGGGGACTGGCAGGCAACATATCAGAAAATTACTGGCAAGATCTCGGACAACTTGCCCCAAAGTGTGATCAGACTTTTATTAGCAGAACACAGGTAGGATCAGAACTGTGCGTCTCCCAACAATCCTTATTAATAAATCGGATTTACAAGCCTCTTTGTAGTTCTTTATTGATTGGTATCAGAGAAAATGATGCCGGGTTCCAGTCCATTACAAGCATTGCACTTAGCAAAGAACAGTGTTAGTCTTGCATCTCAAAGAACTGGTTCAAATGATGGGTACTGTTTTGTTATGTATGTACATAAGAA
This sequence comes from Pristiophorus japonicus, assembly GCF_044704955.1. Taxonomy (NCBI): domain Eukaryota; kingdom Metazoa; phylum Chordata; class Chondrichthyes; family Pristiophoridae; genus Pristiophorus; species Pristiophorus japonicus. Next base: position 70,997,022 of record NC_091986.1, read on the forward strand.
CATAAGAATTTGAAACAGGAGTAGGCCATCTAGCCCCTCGAGCCTGCTCCGCCATTCAACAAGATCATGGCTGATCTGGCCGTGGACTCAGCTCCACTTACCCGCCCGCTCTCCATAACCCTTAATTCCCTTATTAGTTAAAAATCTATCTATCTGTGACTTGAATACATTCAATGAGCTAGCCTCAACTGTTTCCTTGGGCAGAGAATTTCACAGATTCACAACCCGCTGGGAGAAGAAATTCCTTCTCAACTCGATTTTAAATTGGCTCCCCCGTATTTTGAGGCTGTGCCCCCGAGTTCTAATCTCCCCGACCAGTGGAAACAACCTCTCTGCCTCTATCTTGTCGATCCCTTTCATTATTTTAAATGTTTCTATAAGATCACCCCTCATTCTTCTGAACTCCAACGAGTAAAGACCCAGTCTACTCAATCTATCATCATAAGGTAATCCCCTCATCTCTGGAATCAACCTAGTGAATCGTCTCTGTATCCCCTCCAAAGCCAGTATATCCTTCCTTAAGTAAGGCGACCAAAACTACATGCAGTACTCCAGGTGCTCTATACCCTATACAGTTGCAGAAGGACCTCCCTGCTTTTGTACTCCATCCCTCTCCCAATGAAGGCCAACATTCCATTCGCCTTCCTGATTACCTGCTGCACCTGCAAACTAACCTTTTGGGATTCATGCACAAGGATCCCCAGGTCCCTCTGCACCACAGCATGTTGTAATTTCTCCCCATTCAAATAGTATTCCCTTATTTTTGTTTTCTTTCCCAAGGTGGATGACCTCACACTTTCTGACATTGTATTCCATCTGCCAAACCTTAGCCCATTCGCTTAGCCTATCTAAATCTCTTTGCAGCCTCTCTGTGTCCTCTACACAACCCGCTTTCCCACTAATCTTTGTGTCATCTGCAAATTTTGTTGCACTACACTCTGTCCCCTCTTCCAGGTCATCTATGTATATTGTAAACAGTTGTGGTCCCAGCACCGATCCCTGTGGCACACCACTAACCACCGATTTGCAACCCGAAAAGGACCCATTTATCCTGACTCTCTGCTTTCAGCCAATTCTCTATCCATGCTAATACATTTCCACTGACCCCGCGTACCTTTATCTTCTGCAGTAACCTTTTGTGTGGCACCTTATCGAATGCCTTTTGAAAATCTAAATACACCACATCCATCGGTACACTTCTATCCACCATGCTCATTATATCCTCAAAGAATTCCAGTAAATTAGTTAAACATGATTTCCCCTTCATGAATCCATGTTGCGTCTGCTTGATTGCACTATTCCTATCTAGATGTCCCACTATTTCTTCCTTAATGATAGTTTCAAGCATTTTCCCCACTACAGATGTTAAACTAACCGGCCTATAATTACCTGCCTTTTGTCTGCCCCCTTTTTTAAACAGAGGCATTACATTAGCTGCTTTCCAATCCGCTGGTACCTCCCCAGAGTCCAGAGAATTTTGGTAGATTATAACGAATGCATCTGCTATAACTTCCGCCATCTCTTTTAATACCCTGGGATGCATTTCATCATGACCAGGGGACTTGTCTACCTTGAGTCCCATTAGCCTGTCCAGCACTACCCCCCTAGTGATAGTGATTGTCTCCAGGTCCTCCCTTCCCACATTCCTGTGACCAGCAATTTCTGGCATGGTTTATGTGTCTTCCACTGTGAAGACCGAAGCAAAATAATTGTTTAAGGTCTCAGCCATTTCCACATTTCCCATTATTAAATCCCCCTTCTCATCTTCAAAGGGACCAACATTTACTTTAGTCACTTACTCGATAGACTGAATACTGTAAACTCACTCAAGTGCAAACCTGGCTCAACTTTATTCGGGCCCAAAGTGCCCCCTAATACATGATGGCTTCCTGTATATACCTGGCCCGCACACCCGTGCGTACAGCCCAATGACCTCCAACATTGGCGCCCCCTGGTGGCTAGTAACGCCATACATACATGACATGTTTGGACCAATGTCAGTAGCACTGAAGTGTGATGATAACCTTACTGTTATATTGCTAAAAGTTGTATGCATTCAGGTGATCCATGGGGCTGAATTTTTGCCACCATTCTGCGCCATTTTTTGGGCCTACATTGTTTTTTTTTGGAGCAGACTGAAATCTGCAAGTTTCGCCAAAGTTTCTGCGCCATCCTAAACTACTTACGGACAAATATTTTAGTTCCTGATTTTTATGATGTCACTGAGTCTGCTGGCTGCTGGCTGTGCCATTTCTGGCCAGTTAAGCGAGTTTGGCCAACCAGAATTTTTTTAAAAATGGTGCAGTGCACCGTTCTGAAAAACGTTACCTGCACTTAAGAAAATTGGCACAGAGAAGAGAAAATTGGCGCAGAGAAGATGCCATTGATTTAGTGGAAGTGAAGACATGGCACCTGGGGTGGGGGCCATTTGGCCCGATATAGCAATGGCACTGGCAGGGGGCGGTGGGCGGGGGGGGGGGCGGCATTCGGCCTGGGATAGCAGCGGCACCGGGGCCCTACCAAAAAACAGTAACCTAATGTGCGATTATGTGTGGAATGACTTTCATTTTATTAGGCCTGTTTCATCTAAAATTAAAGAAATAAATATTGCTGAGTATGATAGTTTGTTATTACAATCTTCCAATAAACAGAAGTGAAGAGATCTTAGCAATGGTAATATGTACCTGCATCTGTCTTGCTGCATTTTTATGTTTCACTTTATAGCCTCAGCCCTTCAGTGTGTCCCTTGTTACCCTGGTAAAGTCAGTTTTTTGGTGCACACCTTAAGCTCCACCCACAGAGCTCAAGGACAATCTGCAGTGCTCCAAAATGAAAGGTTATGCCGGCGAAACTTGGAACTTCTTTTTTTGGCCCAGTCGGCCACTAAAAAATCGAACGTATCTCTACAACTGTGCCAAAACCAGCCGTGTGGAAAATTGGTCCCATGATATGTAACTTGGCTGGAAATGTTAAATCCAAGTGGGGATCTTGCATTGGTAAAGCTATATATGGGATTTACTGTAACCAAACCAAATGAGGCATTACAAGGAAAAAATCAGCTTTTCGATTTGTAATTCCAGGTAACAGAAGAACTGAGGGAAGATTAAAATCAGTGCGTATAATAGCCTTGATACTATAGATTTTAAGAGGATTTTAATTGACAAGTGCAATGGATATTATTACTACGCTAGCTAGGAGTGAAGATTGAAGTTCTCTTGCACATTGCTACATTTACAGTGAAGCAGCTGTTCAGTAGAGATGATGACAGGAGCAGGCCGAATGCATGATGCCCTTCACAATCATGAACAGATTGAAGTGAGCAGTCACATTCCACTGATGCCCAGCAACACCAAGCTGAGTTCAGATCTACAAGGTGCACAAGGTTGAAAATGACTACTAACTTTGTTCAGTGAAGCCCAGGTACTAAGATGGTATTGGGTAAAATAAATGGAACCATTTTAATGGAGCATTAATATATTGAAACTAATTGAAATATTTGGATTGGATGAAAACCTGGTAGAGTTGTATAATTTAATAAGTGGTATGGAAGCAAGAAATCAAGATTTACAAAGCCACTCTGGAGAAATAATATTTCATCTAATGCTTCCCTAAAGGAATTGGAGAGTAATCTATCAAATATTTATACACTATCTGCTCTCCTTAATGCTAATAAGCTTACACCCACTCAAAAATTAACTGACTAAATTTTGCTGTATAGTTGGAAAATTAAGTTTGATTGCCACCTTCACTTAGGTCTTAAGTGTATTCATATATCAGTCATCTTACTCATCATAGGCGGTCCCTCGAAACGAGGATGACTTGCTTCCACGCCAAAAAAGGATGAGTTCACACGTGTTTCGAATGAAGGACCCGAACTACATCCTCAAGATGTCCTTACGTATAACAGTAGCTTTGCCTAAAGCTGTCTGAATGCAAGTTTCATTGATGAAGCTTGTATTATGTGATTGAAGGTATGTCCTATCTACCTGAAACTTTCTATAAAGTTTCATCTTATTGTAATATCAGAGTTTGGACACACTGATGAATGTTTCAGGGGTGAGTGAAATCAGACAATTCTGCGTAAAGGAGCTGATCTGTGCACAGGGCTTTAGATTCTAAGGATAAAATGTGGTTCCGTAAGGCAGCATTTAACCTCGGTGACATCAAATACCAGGGCCATGGATCAAAATTTTACGAGATTTCTCAGCAGAATGTTAGAGGCAGTATGGTGAATTTAATCAAGTTTGAAAGCCCTTCAGGCATCCAACTTCACATGCAGCATGCCACAATCCACTTGTTTACAGGTAATGTGGGAGAGAAAATCTGAAACTTTCAACTACCCAGGTCAAACAGGCCAAGCTTTGGGCCTGCCACCTAATTTCAAAATAAGGTGAGCAAAGAAATCAGAAATCTGTGGGCAATTTTATATCTGTAGCAAATTGAGAGAACATTGTAGCTCAATTCTTTCTGGTATGAGTCCCATAAACATACGGATTTGCTATAACAAACCAGACGGAGGCAATAATGCACACACCGGGACCTTATATTAAGCACTCACATTGTGAGAAGGCATCAGCTCACTTGCTTAATTCTTGACCCATCTGTATATAATTCAAATTTTATTAGTGCAGACTTAAAAAAATTATTCTTTTTAAAGATTTGTCAATTTTTTTCATGCACAGAAGCCTATCATGTAGACTAGCGATCAAAAACACATACATACTTACAGCTGTGACTCAAGAATAGAAATGCTCAACTTTGTATCATTCAGAATTTGTAACTACAAGAGCCAGAAACCACTTTTGCAGATGCACTATCTCTCACCAGTGACCCTTGCAGTGATTTTGCTGCTATCAATCACAATGGACAATTGTTGTCCTTCTAGCTCAGCAAAGTCGATATGTAGCCTTTGCCACACCCTGGGAGGCCATTTCCATGGCTGTAATGGTACTGATGGTGGTTTCCTGCTGACTGATTGACATGTCGTACACTGACTGATGAAGTACTCTAAATCTTTATCAAGACCTGGCCACCATAAGTAACTGTGTGCAAAACTCTTGATCAAGCACATTCCCAGGTGCTGGTCATGAAGGTCTCCTAATAATTTGGACCTGAATTTATTTGATATAACCACTCTTGCATCCCACATGATACAATCTTTATCGACTGCTAATTCATTCCTATGAATGAAGAATGGATGAATATCTTTCTCTGTTACCTGGTTTGGCCAGCCATTTGCAATATAATCATACACCTTTGATACAACTGGATCACGTTTAATTGCTCTACAAATCTCTTCAGCTGTGACTGGCAGTTCATCAATGTATGAAAAATAGAACAGCTCTTTCCCATCGGGTGTAACTTGTGATAGGGAAGGCAATCTAGACATTGCATCAACCTTACTGTGATCAGCTGATTGTCTGTATTCAATATCATATGTATATGCTGGCAAAATCAAAGCCCATTTTTGCATTCGGGCTGCAGCTAATGTTGGAACTGGGGACTTTGGATGGAGGATTGCTGTCATGGGCTTATGGTCCATAACGATGGTAAACTTATGATCATACAAGTATTTGTGGAACTTCTTGACCCCAAAAATTAATGCCAAAGCTTCCCTTTCGATTTGTGCATAATTACGCTCACTGGCACTGAGAGTGCGTGAAGCAAAAGCAATTGGTCTCTCCTCCCCACTACGTAATACATGAGAGATCACTACCCCAATTCCATATGGAGAGGCATTACATGCTAGCTTGATCTCCTTAGATACGTCATCGTGAACTAACATGGTGCTCTCTACCAATTTGCTTTTACATTCCTTGAATGCTGCATCGCATTCTTCTTACCACTTCCAATGGATCTGTTTTTTCAATACTTCATTCAGTGGATGTAATACTGTAGCCAAATTTGGTAGGAACGTCCCATAATAATTCAAAAGACCCAAAAATGATCGAAGTTCAGTGATATTCTTGGGAGTGGGTGCATATGGTACAGAACATGGCTTGCAGTAAACCGATCCAGTGTCCTTCTGTACCCTGACACTCGCCTTGAACCCCGTGCCAATCAACATGGTCTTGTCCATGTTAGTAAAAAATTGTGACTGCATTACCCATGAAATTACTCCCATGATTTGAATTGAATTACATTTTAAGTTAGAAACACAGGTGTGAATTTAGTTTGATTATGAATTACGGAGCTAGGAAATGAACAAAAGGTGATTTGTTTTATAAAACGTAAACTTCAGCCTTGAAATTACAGTTGAGCTAGTGTCTGCTTAAAAAAAATAATGAATTTGAACTTTGTCTTACATAGTTAAACTTAAAAAATGTGTGGTCTCGTTTTAAATCAATTAGAATGGTAACAAAGTGTTGTTTTTTTCAATTTGGTTATTGCAAGCCTGAGATGTCCAATTACTCGTTACAAACAAATGGATTGGGTTGTAAGATAATACATTTAGTCTATGAATGAGATAAAGAAGGGAGAAGGGAGAGTGCAATGCTTTTTAAAAGAGGCGAGGGCCCTAGGGCAGCATGAGCCAGCTCACACTGTGATATGTGTGCGCACTAGATCCGTTTTTGCAGAGCTGCTCTCCAGTTGTCTTGGTTAATTCTTGACACTGGACCAAGTCCTCGCTCTGTCAAGCCCGTGTGGTGGCTGGTGTACAAAGGCCACCACACGTTAAAAAAATCTAAGCACAGGCATCTTCAACTATTCAATATGTAGTAAGAGACCTGAAATATCAAGTCCCTCATTGAAACACCTTGCACTCATCCCTTTTTGGTGTGGAAGCAAGTCATCCTCAACATGAGGGACCACCGAAGACACCCATGAATGCAAATGAATAAACAAAGTACCCACAATTGACCCATAAATCACCTGCTAATTATAACAAAACAAAGGTCAGGAATGTATTCTTGAAGGAGAAGTGTTAGAATTTACTGTTTCAAACTATTTTGGCACAAAAGTCGCATTGCCCAGAATTAAGAGCCATGAAAAGAAAATCACCAAAGTTACAAAGCAGCAAGAAATGCAGAGGATTGCAGAAGATATATTACTTGTAGCATGAATACATTTAAATTAACACAAGAGAATATTTTCAGAAGAGAACAGAGTCAAAGTATTAGTATTGGTCTCTGTTCTGATGTTAAAATTAGATGTAGGCTCTGAATCCTGATCTTGGTAAGAAAAAAGTACATTGAACCATAGAATCAAAGAATAATACAGCACAGAAGGAGGCCATTCAGCCCATCGGGTCTATGCTGGCAGTTTCGACGAGCAATCCAGTTTATCCCACATCAACTCTTAACCCATATCCCTTCAATTTTTTCTCCTTCAATTATTTATCCAGTTCCCTTTTGAAGGTTATGGCATAGAAATTGCTTACCTTAACGTCGCTGTTAACGCTGGTTTTCTGAAAAAATGGTGACTGCCTCTCTTCAGGCCACCTTTTGTTAAGGGTCATAGCGCTGATGCTGAAATGTAATTTAGCAGTTCATGTTATTAATCACTGCTCAATGTCTAACTTGCTGCCTCGACTGCTGTAATATATATAGCACCACCTGTCGACTCCTGTGGCACTGCAAGCAGTGCTGTTTAAAATAAAGAAGGGAACAGGTCACTGATTGAGTTCCAGTGTGTTCTGCCATCTTAAGGCTGTGTGTGTGTTTGTGAGTTGTACTGAAGATATAACGATGGTAATGAAGATGAGGTAAAGCGGATAAAAAAAGCTGCAATTTTTGTTGGTTGATGATTCAGCCAACCGAAAGAAAGACCTTGAGAGCTTCTGTGTTTTGATTAACAGCTACAACTCCAAGGTAAATTACAAGCACACTTGTCTGAACTGCCAGAGTCCAGATGGCCGCACCTGTGGGAATAATAGAGCATTTGGGAGAGTTTCAACGTGACCGTGAAAGTTTCGGAGCGTATGTGGAGTGGCTGGAAATGTTTTTCACCGCAAATAACATCGAAGTCCCCGATGATGAAAACCATAACCGGTTGGTGTTGGAAAGACAATGGGTGATTTTCTTAACTGAAGCAGGGCCCGAGGTGTATGAAACCTTGAAAAATTTGCTTGTGCCTGTCAAGCTAACGGACATAACTCTTAAGCAGATTAACTAAGTTAGAACAGCACTACAGCCCTGAGCCCCTGGAAATTGCTGAAAGCTATCATTTCGGAATACGAGATCAGTTAACCAAAGAAAATATCGGTGAGTACATTGTAGCATTAAAAAAGCTATCTATTCACTATAATTTCAAAACTTTCAGGACCGAGCACTGCATGACCACTTTGTTTGTGGGATGAAAAGGAGTCAGCACGGTGCATCCACATGAATGAGAGCAACGTAGATAGCACATTTCAGGAGGCGGTCACCCCACAGCTTAAAAGTGTGCAGGCAGATAAGGATTGGGTGACCCCTGGACAGAAGAGGAGGACTAGGCAGGTAGTGCAGGAGTCCCCTGAGTCCATCTTGCTCTCCAACCAGTACTCTGTTCTGAGTGCCGGTGGGGGCAATGGTTGCTCTGGGAAAGGCAGCTAGAAAGAATAGCTAAAGCAAACATTGGTCCCTTAGAGGACGAGACCAGGGAATTAATAATGGGGAACATGGAGATGGCAGAAAATCTAAACAAGTATTTTTTATCAGTTTTTATGGTAGAGGTCACTAACAATATTCCAACAGTGGATAGTCAAGGGGCTATAGCATGGGAGGAACTTAACACAATTACAATCACTAAGGAGGTGCTGCTCAGTAAAATAATGGGACTAAAGGGAGATAAATCCCCTGGACCTGATGGCTTGCATCCTAGGGTCTTAAGAGAAGTAGCGGCAGGGATTGTGGATGCATTGGTTGTAATTTACCAAAATTCCCTGGATTCTGGGGAGGTCCCAGCAGAGTGGAAAACTTCAAATGTAAGGCCCCTATTCAAAAAAGGAGGCAGACAAAAAGCAGGAAACTATAGACCAGTTAGCCTAACATCTGTGATTGGGAAAATGTTGGAGTCTATTATTAAAGAAGCAGTATCAGGACATTTGGAAAAGCAAAATTTGGTCAGGCAAAGTCAGAATGGATTTATGAAGGGGAAGTCATGTTTGACAACTTTGCTGGAATTCTTTGAGGATGTAACGAACAGGGTGCACAAAGGGGAACCAGTGGATTTGGTGTATTTGGACTTCCATAAGGCATTTGACAAGGTGCCACACAAAAGGTTACTGCACAAGATAAAAGTTCACAGGATTGGAGGTAATATATTAGCATGCATAGAAGATTGGCTGACAAACATAAAATAGAGAGTCAGAATAAATGGTTCATTCGCTGGTTGGCAATCAGTAACGCATGGGGTGCCGCAGGAATCAGTGCTGGGACCCCAACTATTTACAATCTATATTACTGACTTGGAAGAGGGGACTGAGTGTAATGTAGCCAAGTTTGCTAACGATACAAAGATGGGAGAAAGGGTAATGTGTGAGGAGGACATAAAGAGGCTGCAGGAGGACATAGACAGGCTAAGTGAGTGGGCAAGCATTTGGCAGATGGAATATAATGTTGGAAAATGTGAGGTCATGCACTTTGGCAGAGAAAATCAAAGAGCAAGTTATTTTTAAATGGCGAAAGATTGCAAAGTGCTGCAGTACAGCGGGACCTAGAGGTACTTGTGCATGAAACACAAAAGGATAGTATGCAGGTACAGCAAGTGATCAAGAAGGCCAATGGAATCTTGGCCTTTATTACAAAGGGGATGGAGTATAAAAGCAGGGAAATCTTGTTACAGCTGTATAGGGTATTGGTGAGGCCACACCTGCAGTTTGGGTTTCCATATTTACAAAAGGATATACTTGCTGTGGAGGCAGTTCAGAGAAGGTTCACTCGCTTGATCCCGGGATGAGTGGGTTGACTTATGAGGATAGGTTGAGTAGGTTGGGCCTTTACTCATTGGAATTCAGAAGAATGAGAAGTGATCTAAAACAAACGTATAAGATTATGAGGGGGCTTGACAAGGTGGATGCAGAGAGGATGTTTCTATTGGTGGGGGAGACTAGAACTACAGGGCATGATCTTAGAATAAGGGGCCACCCATTTAGAACTGAGATGAAGAGAAATTTCTTCTCTCAGAGGTTTGTGAAACTATGGAATTTGCTGCCTCAGAGAACTTTAGAAGCTGGGACATTAAATAAATTTAAGACAGAAATAGACAGTTTCTTAAATGATAAGGGGCTAATGGCAGCATGCAGGGAAGTAGAGCTGAAGCCATGATCAGATCAGCCATGATCTTATTGAATGGTGGAGCAGGCTCGAGAGGCCTTATGGCCTACACCTGCTCCTATTTCTTATGTTCTTATTAAATTCTCGGGAATATTGGTCGGCCATGTTAATTGACATAACTGTCTGACAAGCTAAATCAAAAGTCAAATTAGGAGTTGTCAATAACTTTCTTCTGATCGCATCATTTTTCATCGCACAAACATAGCAGTCACACAATGCTTGGTCCTGAAAGTTTCTGAAATTACACTGAATAGATAGCTTTTTTAATGCTACAATGTACTCACTGATATTTTCTTTGGTTATCTGATCTTGTATTCTGAAACGATAACTTTCAGCAATTTCCAGGGGCTCAGGGCTGTAGTGCTGTTCTAACTTAGTTAATCTGCTTAAGGATTGTGTTCTTTGGCTTGACAGGCACAAGCACATTTTTCAAGATTTCATACACCTCAGCACTGCTTCAGTTAAGAAAATCGCCTGTTGTCTTTCCAACACCACCCGATTATGGTTTTCATCATCGGTGAGTTCGATTATATTATTTGCGGTGAAAATCATTTCTAGCCGCTCCACATAGGCTTAGAAACTTTCACGGTCACGTTGAAACTCCCCCAAATGCTCTATTATTCCCACAGGCGTGGCCATTTGGACTCTGGCAGTTCAGACAAGTGTGCTTGTAATTTACCTTGGAGTTGTAGCGGTTAATCAAAATAGAGAAGCTCTCAAAGTCTCTCTGTCAGTTGGCTGAATCCTCCACCAACAAAAATTGCAGCTTTTTTTATCCACTTTATTTCATCTTCATCGCCATCATTATATCTTCAGTACAACTCACAAACACACACACAGCCTTAAGATGGCAGAACACACCAGAACTCAGTCAGGTGACCTGTTCCCTTCTTTATCATAAACAGCACTGCTTGCAGTGCCACAGGAGTCGACAGGTGGTGCTATATATATTACAGCAGTCGAGGCAGCAAGTTAGACATTGAGCAGTGATTAATAACATGAACTGCTAAACTACATTTCAGCGTCAGTGCTAGGTCCTTAACAAAATGGTGGCCTGAAGAGAGGCAGCTGCCATTTTTTAGAAAACCAGCGTTAACAGCGACGTTAAGGTAAGCAATTTCTATGCCATAACTTTCAAAGAGAACTGGATAAATTCTTGAAGGAGAAAAAATTGAAGGGATATGGATTAAGAGTTGACGTGGGATAAACTGGATTGCTCGTCGAAACTGCCAGCATAGACTTGATGGGCTGAATGGCCTCCTTCTGTGCTGTATTATTCTCTGATTCTATGGTTCAATGTACTTTTTTCTTACCAAGATCAGGGTTTAGAGCTTACATCTAATTTTAACATCAGACCAGAGACCAATACCAATATAGAGACAATTACTTTGACTCTGTTCTCTTCTGAAAATGTTCTCTTGTGTTAATTTAAATGTATTCATACTACAAGTAACTAATATATCTTCTGCAATCCTCTGCATTTCTTGCTGCTTTATAACTTTGGTGATTTTCTTTTAGTGGCTCTCAATTCTGGGCAATGCGACAATACAGGGTAAAATGTAATTCAATTCAAATCATGGGAGTAATTTCATGGGTCATACAGTCACAATTTTTTGCTAACATGGACAAGACCATGTTGATTGGCAGGGGGTTCAAGGCGAGTGTCAGGATACAGAAGGACATTAGATCGGTTTACTGCAAGCCACGTTCTGTACCAGAATGACCAGTACCGTCTCCTCCAAGGGGTTGAGGTGAAGCCACTGCTCTTTTTGTGGTTGGCCGTTAACTTCAGCCTGAGATGGCACTGGCAGATTTCTGGCCTTCTCGAATTTCTAGGCCATTGAATCTTATTCCAGCACCTTATCAGGCAGTACATTCCAAATCCTAACCACTCATTGTGTAAAAAAGTTTTTCCACATGTCGCTTCTGGTTTTTTTTCCAATCGCCTTAAATCTGTGCCCTCTTGTTATCGACCTTTCAACCATTGGACACAGTTTCTCTTTATCTACTCTATCTAAATCATTCATGATTTTAAACACCTCTATCACATCTCCTTTTAGCCTTCTCTGCTCCATGGAGAACAATCCCAGTTTCTCTAGTCTATCCACATAACTGTGATCCCTTATCCCTGGAACCATTCTGCACCCTCTCCAAAGCCTATACGTCCTTTCTAAAGTGTGGTGCCCAGAATTTGACACAATACTCCAGCTGGGGCCAAACTAATGTTTTGTATAGCTTTAGCATAACTTCCTAGCTTTTGTACTCTATGCCTCTATTTATAATGCCCAGGAACCCATATACTTTATTAATTGCTTTGTAAACCTATCCTGCTGCAAGCACCCCCAGGTCTCTCTGTTCTTGCACCCTCTCATTCTTTCTACCAAAATGTATCACTTCACACTTCCCTATGTTGAATTTCATCTGCCATGTATCCTCCCATTCCGCCAGCCTGTCTATGTCTTCTTGAAGTCTATTACTAACTTCCTCACTGTTTACTACAGTGTGAGATTTTGTGTCATCTGCAAAGTTTGAAATAGTATATTCTACCCCCAAGTTGAAGTTGTTAATGTATTTCAGAAACAGCAGTGGTCCTAGTACTGAACCCAGGGAACACCACTGTATACTTCCCTCAAGTCCAATAAACAGCCATTCACAACTCTCTGGGGGAAAAATTGCCCCTTTTTGTAGTCCCCATTAGCAAGACACTTTTCGCCCGGGGGAGGGGACCCTACCACCTCCCGGGAAATTGCCCAGCAGTTTGCAGATGTGCTGCCACGGCAACAGCATGCCCTGCAGTTAGCGCCCCGGTCCGCCGCACAACCGGCGATGATATCATCATGGTGTGCGCCGACCCCTCAGCGCCCCATGCCGACTCCTTACGTCCTCTGGAGGAAATTGCCATGCGGGTCGCGAAGCTTTCGGACATCCTCTCACAGGGTGCTCCTTAAAGGGGAGTGTGCCGGCACCCCGGGCCGCCATCTTTTTTGTCGAACGACTCGCTTGCCCTTCCATCGTGCAGCCTGGCACTCCATCTTAAGTGCCGGGCTGCAGGCCCAGTCGCACGCTGCCCTGAAGACCACCAGAGGCCGTGCAGAGTGCGCAACAGCCATCCCCTTTAATCGAAGGAGTGTTGAAGCACGTTAGTGCTACTCGAAACATTCACATAGCACTTCCCTCAGTGCCCAAGTAGCTCCCCGATTATTACCCTCTAAGGAAGTGGCGAGCACGAGATTGCGCTCCGTTTCCTTTGAGGGGCGGTAAGGGCAAGTCCGTGGTGGGGGTGGGACTTCACGCAAAAGGTACTGGCCCCAGAAGGTTATCGTCTCGGGGCGCAGGGCAATTTCGCCCCCTCAGTTTTCTATCCCTTAGCTAATTTTGTATCCATGCTGCTCCTGCCACTTTGATCCTATAGGCTTCAATTTTGCTAACAAGCCTATTATGTGGTACTTTATCAGATGCCTTTTGTAAATTCATGTACGCAACATCAACAGTATGCCTTCATCCCCCCTCTGTTACCTCATGAAAAAACTCAATCAAGTTATTCAAAACTGGCTAGAAACTCATTATAGTCCAGGAATGCACAGTACAATTAGAAAAGTTGGAAAATTAGCATCAGGCGCTAATGATTTAGACTGCATGCAAAATTCATGCTCACTGCTCCCAGCGATAACTGCTAGCGGTGGCACTGCAGGGAGGCAGGATTTAGTGTGTGGTACTGGATTTGTCCCGCCCCGGTGATAATGCTCTTACACCCTGTCTGAGCTATCTGCTGGTGCGAACAGGAGACACTAAAGTACCAAATTTTTGCCCCAATATGCCTTAACCAATCCATGCTGGCTCTCATTTATTAGTTTATGCTTGTCCAAGTAGCTGTTAATTTTCTTTTGGATTACTGGGCTGAACTTTTACCTTTGCGTATTGATGGCAGCAGGGGGCCCCTGGATCGCATCGGGAACAGGGAAGTTGAAGAGGTGCGTTTTGCGGTTGCTTTTTAATACTGACACTGCAATTGAATCAGACTTCCGGGTTCATGATGAATTAACTGAAGCAGGATTGATGATGTCATGGAGGACTCTATTTCAGCTGAGCTATTTAAAGGAACAATGCACAGATGTCACTTGAAGGCTGGTGGAGGTGGAAGCCAGGTTGTGAGAGAAGTGAGTTGGTTGCGCTCGGACAATTTGATTAAACTCAATCCTTAATTATGCATGTTCAAAGGCAAACAGCAGCTCCCAGATTAGGTTATGGAGATATTACTCCAAGAAGTCAGGGTCAGTGGGAACATCTTCTTCCCTGCTGATGGGAGAAAGAGGATAGCAATTCAGCTGAAAAACACATGGCTGGAGATTGTTGCTGAAGTGAGCAGCAAGATTGCTGTAGGCAGGAATGACTTAATGACCTCATAAGGTCAGGAAAGGTGAGTACAATGCCACGTTATTTAATATGCATGTATCCCAACTCCCTCACTCTGTCTTCCCAAACCTAATCCTGCACATCATTCCTCACACCTACCTACCTACTCATCCCTCACTGTCTATGCACTTACTCACATCCCCATCTGACAATCTACTACTGATACTCATCCTATTCATGCAATATAATGCCTCTCCCTCATAATCACTCTCGACAGATGTTGCCCATCCATCCATTCCTCTCATTCCATAAATCTCATTCAAAGTTCTCTTATTTCCTTCCTTGCAGGAGAAGAGATTGCAGAACACCCGGGAGAAGCAGCGAACTGGTAGTGGCCCTCTAATCATCATACCACTGACTTCAGCAGAGGAAGAGGCCCTGAAGCTGAGCTGAGTTGCAGAGCTGCTGGTGGTGGGAGATGGAGAGAGGAGGACCTCCCAGCTACTAAGTCACAGGATTAAATATCATTAAGCCACATGGCATACAACAGTCACTCATGTTGACGATGTCAGCAGCCAGTGAGATATGATCATGTGCATAATGGTCAATTGAAACATTCTTAGCATAACAGTTCTAATTCTTGCCTTTGGTCTTCCACAAGTCCACCAAGTTTCCCCCGCCACTGTCCAACCAGAGGAGGAAGATGACTGCTTGGAGGAGGTCACAGATTCTGAGGATGCACACTCATATGGCCCTTGTACACCAAGCACCAGCGCAGATACACACACATCGTTAAGTCCACTAAATGATTTTGTAGTTTTGCCACCTGGTATCGCAAACATCGCGTGAGCAAAAGCAGATGGTGGAGACAGGGACAGCAGTGGAGAGGCCTCAATCGAGGGTGCAGACTTTTCTCAGCTGGACAAAGATGCTGAACCTCGGGAGCTGTCGACAAAGCGGATGATTCTTGAGGAGCAATAGAAAATGTGGGAGTGTCTGCCAGGTTTTCAAGGAGCAATGTACTCGATTGTAGGGAGAATGATGTCACAGGCCATAGCTATGATGTATTTGTCCATGAAAAGGGTGGCCACCTGCATGAAGCACCAATTGTACCAGTCAAACAAGTGCATGTTTGCTGTGAACAACGGCTTGCAGAGGCTGATTGCAGCCACATCGAGGGTGGATAGAAACCTCAGGCTTATTTTTCTGTTTTTTTGGCATATTGCCAGAGTTACACCCATTTTTCTTGGCCCCAACTCCTCCAAAAAAAAATATAGCAAGTTTCCCCATTCTATTTGTGAAATTAATGCCACGCAGCCTGTCCTGTAGCTTCGGCAGGTGGAGCCTAATTCTGCGCCGAAAAAACGATGCCCCACCCTTCTGCGCATGCACAAAAAAAGGGGACATTTTTGACGTGATTCATATAGGTGTGCATGCCCAGTAGAGCTCCCGGTCTGCATTCTTCCATTTTTAAAGAGCTATTTGTGTGTGAGAGCTCCATACCCCCTGATCCCTTTAGCCGTAAGAGCCACATCTAACTCCCTTTTGAATATATCCAGCGAACTGGACTCAACAACTTTTTGTGGTAAAGAATTCCATAGGTTCACAATTCTCTGGGTGAAAAAATTTCTCCTCATCTCGGTCCTAGATAGCTTACCCCTTATACTTCGACTGTGACCCCTGGTTCTGGACATCGGGAACATTATTCCTGCATCTAACATTTCCAATCCCGTCAGAATTATATATGTTGCTATGAGATCCCCTCTCATTCTTCTAAATTCCAGTGAATATAAGTCTAGTCAATCCAGTCTTTCTTCATATGTCTGTCCTGCCATTCCGGGAATCAGTCTGATGAATCTTCACTGCGCTCCCTCAATAGCAAGAATGTCCTTGCTCAGATTAGGAGACCAAAACTCCACACAATACTCAAGGTGTGGTCTCACCAAGGCCCTGTACAACGGAAGTAAGACCTCCCTGCTCCTATACTCAAATCCTCTCGCTTTGAAGGCCAACATGCCATTTGTTTTCTTTACTGCCTGCTGTACCTGCATGCCTACTTTCAATGACTGATGTACCATGATACCCAGGTCTCATTGCACCTCCCCTTTTACTAATCAGTCACCATTCAGATAATAATCTGCCTTCCTGTTTTTGCCACCAAAGTGGAAAACCTCACATTTATCCACATTTTACTGCATCTGCCATGCATTTGCCCACTCAACTAACCTGTCTAAGTCACCCTTCAACCTCTTAGCTTCCTCCTGACAGCTCACACTGCCACCCAGCTTAGTGTCATCTGCAAACTTGGAGATAATACATTCAATTCCTTCGTCTAAATCATTAATATATATTGTAAATAGCTGGGGTCCCAGCACTGAAACTTGCGGTACGCCACTAGTCACTATCTGTCTTTCTGAAAAGGGCTCGTTTATTCCTACTCTTTGCTTCCTGTCTGCCAACCAGTTCTCTATCCACATCAATACATTGCCCCCAAAACCATGTGCCTTAATGTTGCACACTAATCTATTGTGTGGGACCTTGTCAAAAGCCTTTTGAAAGTTCAAATACACCACATCCACTGGTTCTCCCTTAGCCACTCTACTAGTTACATCCTCAAAAAAATTCCAGAAGATTGGTCAAGCATGATTTCCCTTTCATAAATCCATGCTGACTTGGACTGATCCTGACACTGCTTTCCAAATGCGCTGCTGTTCCATCTTTAATAATTGATTCCAGCATTTTCCCCACTACCGATGTCAGGCTAACTGGTCTATAATTCCTTGTTTTCTCTCTCCCTACTTTTTTAAAAAGTGGGGTTACTTTAGCAACCCTCCAATCCATGGGAACTGATCCAGAGTCCATGGAATGTTGGAAAATGACCACCAATGCATCTACTATTTCTCGGGCCACTTCCTTAAGTACTCTGGGATGCAGACTATCAGGCCTTGGGGATTTATCGGCCTTCAATCCCATCAATTTTCCGAACACCATTTCCTGACTAATAAGTATTTCCCTCAGTTCCCTCAGTTCCTTCTTCTCACTAGATCCTCGGTCCCCGAGTATTTTCGGGAGTTTATTCGTGTCTTCCTTAGTGAAGACAGAACCAAAGTATTTGTTCAATTGGTCTGCCAGTTTCTTGTTCCCCATTATGAATTCACTTGATTCTGACTGACATTAGACTTCACTAATCTTTTTTCTTCACATATCTATAGAAGCTTTTGCAGTCAGGTTTTATGTTCCTTGCAAGCTTACTCTCATATTCTATTTTCCCCCTCTTAATTAAATCCTTAGTCCTCCTCTGATGAATTCTAAATTTCTCCCAGTCCTCAGGTTTGCTGCTTTTTCTGGCCAATTTATATGCCTTTTCCTTGGACTTAACACTATTCCTAATTTCCCTTGTTAGCCACAGTTGAGCCACCTTCCCCATTTTATTTTTACTTCAGACAGGGATGTACAATTGTTGAAGTTCATCCATGTGATCGTTAAATGTCTGCCATTGCCTATCCATTGCCTATCCATCGTCAACCCTTTAAGTATCATTCGCCAGTCTATCCTAGCCAATTCATGTCTCATACCATCGAAGTTACCTTTCTTTAAGTTCAGGACCCTCGTCTCTGAATTAATGAAGAATTCTACCATATTATGGTCACTCTTCCCCAAAGGGCCTCACATGACAAGATTGCTAATTAATCCTCTCTTATTACACAAGACCCAGTCGAGGATGACCTGCTCTCTAGTTGGTTCCTCAACATATTGGTCTAGAAAACCAACCTTTATACACTCTAGGAAATCCTCCTCTACAGTATTGCTACCAGTTTGGTTCGCCCAATCAATAACTGTTCTAAAATTAAAAGTTTTTGTAAGTTATGTAAATTTACAAATTTAAAATTTTTTAAGTGATCTTAAAGTTTTTAAGTGATCGAAGAGTTTGCAAGTGATCTTAAAGTTTGTAATTGATCTTAACTGAAAAGTTTAAAGTTTGATACAAGAATATTTTTTTATTGAAGTTAAGTACAAACAAATGTTTGTTAAACTTTTGAATAAAATATATTTTAAATTATAGCTGAATCATTTACATTATTTGTTCCATTATTAACACAACTTTTTGAAGTAAACATGAATCATTTCCATCATTTGTTCCATTAACACAACACAACATTGCGGAACGTCCAAACGTTAAACATGGTCAATGTGCAATAGTTGCCACTGAGCCTTCAAGCAGCAAAATGTTCGTAGATGAGCACTGGTTTTCCTTAAGTGCCCAGAAGTTTTTTCGGGAGTGGTCACATACGCCTTCCTAGGAGAAAGGTAAATTGGTCAAACTTGCAATAATTGTGAAAAACTGGCGCAGGCATCAGGTTACGCCCCCATGAGGTTAAAAAAAAGGGACTAACTATTTGTACTGCATTTTTTTTGACAGACAGGTGACTATCCAGCCCCACCACCCCTACCCCCACCCGCCCCACCCCAACTGAACTGCACTTTTTTGACCGACAGGCAACAAGCTCCGCCATGCTCCGCCCACCCCCACCCCGCGCCAGCCGAATCTTTCTATGCGCGTGCTGCCGAGAAGCAGGACCTGAGGCTCCGACTCTCTCCCCTACCCCGCAGGCTTGGGCCCGATGGTGGCGGGAGGGGGCCGATGGTGGCTTGCCTGGGCCCGATGGTGAGAGAGAGGCTGGGGAGAGAGAGAGAGAGAGAGAGAAGTGGTGCCCCGAACCAGAAGTGGGACCCTGCGATTAGTCCGACCACGTTATTGCTCCACAGGTTCTTCGACCGAGCTGCTGCACCTGTGCGAGTCTGCTTCTCTGACCGATCGCCGACCGGGCCTCCTGCTGAGCCCCGAGCCTACCGCTGAGCCCGAGCCTCTCGCTGAGCCCCGAGTCTCCTGCTGAGCCCAAGCCCCGAACCTCCCGCTGAGCCCCAAGCCTCCCGCTGAGCCCAAAGCCCCAAGCCTCCCGCTGAGCTTCCCACTGAGCCCTGAGCCTCCCGCTGAGCCCCAAGGCTCCCGCTGAGCCCCAAGCCCCAAGCCTCCTGCTGAGCCCCAAGCCTCCCGCTGATCCCCAAGCCTCCTGCTGAGCCCCAAGCCTCCCGCTGAGCCCCAAGCCCCAAGCCTCCCGCTGAGCTTCCCGCTGAGCCCCATGCCTCCCGCTGAGCCCCAAGCCCCAAGCCTCCCGCTGAGTCTCCCGCTGAACCCCAAGCCTCCCGCTGAGCCTCAAGCCCCAAGCCTCCCGCTGAGCCTCCCGCTGAGCCCCGAGCCTCCCGCTGAGCCCCGAACCTCTCGCTGTGCCTCGAAGCTCCCGCTGAGCCCCAAGCCTCCCGTTGAGCCCCAACCCCCAAGCCTCCCGCTGAGCCCCAAGCCTCCCGCTGAGCCCCAAGCCCCAAGCCTCCCGCTGAGCTTCCCGCTGAGCCCCGAGCTGCGGCGATGTCGGTGTCGGTGGTGGGCGGCTGGGGGGGTGGGGAGAGAAAGCCTGGGGATGGAAGCGAGAGAGTGCTTGGGGTGTGAGAGAGAGAGAGAGAGCGAGCCTAGGCGGTGGGGGGGGGCATAGGGGAGAGAGAGAGCTTGGGAGGGGGTAGCGAGAGAGAGGTTGGGGAGAGAGTGAAAGAGGCTGGGGAGAGAGTGAGAGAATCTTGGCGGGAGAGAGAGGCTGGGGGGGGGGGGGGAATAGTGGCTGGCGGGGGCCAGAGAGAGACACGGGGGATAGGATCGGAGGGGACAGAGGGAACTTAGGGAATACAGATCACGTTCTCCAACTCCCTCCAAGGGACATCGTTGGTGTGGAAGATATCCAGAAGTCACGACACTGTCACTATTCACTTCATACCCAATAAACCTGTTAACACTCAGTATACATGGTGGGGGGAGCCATGCACGTGGACTGGGGTAAGGCACTTTGGCTGAGGGAGGGATGTACTTGGACTGTGGTAAGGCACTTTGACTGGCCCTTGCTGACTTCTAGGGAGCTCTGTCCTCCGTCACTTCAGTATTTAAAGGCACTTTGTCTAAATGTATGTAGCATTTGTAACAAAATAGATGAGTTGATGGCACAAATTGAGGCAAATAGGTATGATCTGATAGCCATTACAGAGACGTGGTTGCAAGGCGACCAGGTCTGGGAATTAAATAATCAGGGGTATTTGACAATCCGGAAGGACAGACAGAAAGGAAAAGGAGGTGGGGAAGCACAATTAATAAAGGATGGAGTCACTGCAATAGTGAGAAACGATGGCTCAAATGATCAGGATGTTGAAACAGTTTGGGTGGAGATAAGGAATAATAAAGGGAAAAGGTCAATGGTGGGTGTAGTCTATAAGAACCCTAACATTAGCAACTCTGTTGGTCGGAGCATAAACCAGGAAATAATGGGGGCTTGAAAAAAGGGAACAGAAATAATCATGGGTGATTTTAACCTCCATATTGATTGGACAAAACAAATTGGTCAGGGTAGCCTTGAAGAAGGGGTCATAGAGTGCATAAGGGATGGGTTCCTTGAGCAGAATGTAATGGAACCAACCAGTGGGCAGGCTATCTTAGATCTGGTCCTGTGTAATGAGACAAGATTAATAAACAATCTCCTAGCAAAGGATCCCCTTGGAATGAGTGATCATAGCGTGATTGAAGTTCAAATTCAGATGGAGGGTGAGAAAGTTGGATCTCTAACCAGCGTACTAAGCTTAAGTAAAGGAAATTATAAAGGTATGAGGGCTGAGTTGGCTAAAGTGGACTGGGAAAATAGATTAAAGTGCAGGACGGTTGATTAACATTGCTGTACGTTTAAGGAGATATTTCACAACTCTCAAGAAAAATATATTCCAGCGAGAAGGAAAGGGAGTAAGTAAAAAAATAGCTATCCATGGCTAACTAAAGAAATAAAGGACGGTATCCAATTAAAAACAAGGGCAAACAAAGTGACCAAAACTAGTGGGAGGAGAGAAGATTGGGAAGCGTTTAAAAGCCAACAAAGAATGACTAAAAAAAAATTAAGAAAGGGAAGATTGACTGTGAAAGTAAACTAGCATGAAATATAAAAACAGATAGCAAGAGTTTCTATAGTTATATAAAAAGGAAAAGAGTGGCTGGAGTAAATGTTGGTCCCTTAGAGGACGAGACCGGGGAATTAGTAATGGGGAACATGGAGATGGCAGAAACTCTGAACAAATATTTTGTATCAGTCTTTACGATAGAGGACACTAATAATATTCCAACAGTGGATAGTCAAGGAGCTATGGGGGTGGGGGGGAACTTAACACAATCACAATCACTAAAGTGGTGGTACTCAGAAAGGTAATGGGATTAAAGGTGGATAAATCCCCTGGACCTGATGGCTTGCATCCTAGGGTCTTAAGAGAAGTAGCAGCAGGGATAGTGGATGCTTTGGTTGTAATTTACCAAAATTCCCTGGATTCTGGGGAGGTCCCAGCAGATTGGAAAACTGTAAATGCAATGCACCTATTTAAAAAAGGAGGCAGACAAAAAGCAGGAAACTATAGACCAGTTAGCCTAACATCTGTGGTTGGGAAGATGTTGGAGTCCATTATCAAAGAAGCAATCGCAGGACATTTGGAAAAGCAAAATTTGGTCAGGCAGAGTCAGCATGGATTTATGAAAGGGAAGTCATGTTTGACAAATTTGCTAAAATTCTTTGAGGGTGGATAAAGGGGAACCAGTGGATGTGGTGTATTTGGACTTCCAGAAGGCATTTGACAAGGTGCCATATAAAAGGTTGCTGCACAAGATAAAAGTTCACGGGGTTGGGGGTAATATATTAGCATGGATAGAGGATTGGCTAATGAACAGAAAACAGAGATTCAGGATAAATGGTTCATTCTCTGATTGGCAATCAGTAAGCAGTGGGGTGCCGCAGGGATCAGTGCTGGGACCCCAACTATTTACAATCTATATGAACGACTTGGAGAAAGGGACCGAGTGTAACGTAGCCAAGTTTGCCAATAATACAAAGATGGGAGGAAAAGCAATGTGTGAGGAGAACACAAAAA
Source organism: Pristiophorus japonicus (assembly GCF_044704955.1). NCBI lineage: Eukaryota > Metazoa > Chordata > Chondrichthyes > Pristiophoridae > Pristiophorus > Pristiophorus japonicus. The sequence goes on from NC_091986.1 coordinate 71,019,629, forward strand.
ATCTGCAAAACGACATAGACAGGTTAAGTGAGTGGGCAAAAATTTGGCAGATGAAGTATAATATTGGAAAGTGTGAGGTCATGCACTTTGGCAGAAAAAAATCAAAGAGCAAGTTATTATTTAAATGCAGAAAGATTTCAAAGTGCTGCAGTACAGCGGGACCTGGGATACTTGTGCATGAAACACAAAAGTTTAGTGTGCAGCTACAGCAAGTGATCAGGAAGGCCAATGGAATCTTGGCCTTTATTGCAAAGGGGATGGAATATAATAGCAGGGAAGTCTTGCTACAGTTGTACAGGGTATTGGGAAGGCCACACCTAGAATACTGCGTGCAGTTTCGGTTTCCATATTTACGAAAGGATATACTTGCTTTGGAGGCCATTCAGAGAAGGTTCACATGGTTGATTCAAGAGATGAGTGGGTTGACATATGAGGAAAGGTTGAGTAGGTTGGGACTCTATTCATTGGAATTCAGAAGAATGAGAGGTGATCTTATCGAAATGTATAAGGTTATAAGGGGGCTTGACAAGGTGGATGCAGAGAGAATGTTTCCACTGATGGGGGAAACTAGAACTAGAGAGCATAATCTTAGAATAAGGGGCCGCCCATTTAAAACTGAGATGAGGAGAAATTTCTTCTCTGAGGGTTGTACATCTGTGGAATTCACTGCCTCAGAGAGCTGTGGATGCTGGGACATTGAATAAATTTAAGACAGAAATAGACAGTTTCTTAAACGATAAGGGAATAAGAGGTTATGGAAAGTGGGCAGGGCACTGGACCTGAGTCCATGATCGGATCAGCCATGATCGTATTAAATGGCGGAGCAGGCTCGAGGGGCCATATGGCCTACTCCTGCTCCTATTTCTTATGTTCTTATGAAGTCAAAGTGGATCGAGTTACAATTTGCAAAGTCAGTGAGACCTTGGGATGGGCAGTGCTAGTGACACATTCCTGTGAAATCTCAGGGTGTGGCTTATCATCTAAGGGGACCAATTGGAAACAAAGGGTGGAGCAAGTTGGCCATTTTTGCAGTACAAATATACGCCTCCTAAAACAAATTAACTGAGTTCGGCTGGCGCACAAAGATGGGGGAAACTTGGATTTTTAAAGTTCGGCCAAAAAAAGGGGAGCGTGCCAAAAAAACGGCGTAAATCACTAGGGGATATTGAGCCAGATGAGCTGACCCTTCATCATCATCTTAGGTAGTCCCCGGAGTCGAGGATGACTTCCTTCCACTCTAAAAGTGACTTCTGAGGTGACTGATGCATCCAACGCGGGACCTGCAGTCTCTGTCACAGGTGAGGGCAGAGAGTGGTTGAAGGAAAGGGTAGGTAGGGAGCCTGGGTTGACGCACACTCCTTCCACTGTCTATGCTTCGTTTCTGCTTGTACTTAGCGATGGGACTCGAGGTGCTCAATACCCTCCCGGATGCTCTTCCTTCACTTTGGGCAGTCGTGGGCCAGGGATTCCCAGGTGTCGGTGGGAATGTTGCACTTCATCAAGGAGGCTTTAAGGGTGTCCTTGAAGTGATTCCTCTGCCCACCCGGGGTTCGCTTGCTGTGTCGAAGCTCCACGTAAAGCACTTGGTTTTGGAGTCTCCTGTCGGGCATGTGGATGATATGGCCTACCCAACGGAGCTGATTGAGTGTTGTAAATGCTTCGATGCTGGAGATGTTGGCTTGAGCGAGAACATTGACGTTGGCGTGTCTATCCTGCCAATTGATATGCAGGATCTTACTGAGGCAGTGTTGGTGGTACTTCTCCAGCATTTTGAGGTGTATATAGCCCACATCTCTGAGCCACAAAGGTGGGCAAGTATCACAACTGCCCTGTAGACCATAAGCTTGTTGCCGGGTTTGAGGTCCTGGCCTTCAAATACTCTCTTCCTCAGGCAACCGAAGGTGGTGCTGGCGCACTGAAGGCGGTGTTGGACCTCGTCGTCAATGTCTGCCCTTGCTGACAGTAGGCTCCCGAGGTATGAATTTTAATAATTGGGGAGCAGTGCTGTGTGGCGGGATCAGATTGGTAGAGGGGACCTTTGTCTTATGGATGTTTAGCATTAGGCCCATGCTCTCCTGCACCTCGGTGGAGGTGTTGAGGATGGTTTGGAGTTCGGCCTCCGAGTGTGCGCAGACGCAAACCTCATCTGCCTAATGTAGTTCAATGACAGAGGATGGGACGACCTTGGTTCTGGCCGAGAGGTGATGGAGGTTGAAGAAATTCACATTTGTTCTATAATTTAGCTCCACTCCAGCGGGAAGATTGCTAAGGTTGAGATGAAGCATTGCAGCAAGGAACATCAGAAAGAGTGTTGGTGTGATGACACAGCCTTCATTGACCCTGGTCCGGACATGGATTGGGTCTGTGGTGGATCCATTGGTCAGGATCATGGCTTGAATGACATCGTGGAGCAGACAGAGGATGGTGACAAACTTTTGAGGGCAGCCGAAACGGAGGATGCTCCATAATCCCTCACAGTTGACAGTATCAAATGCCTTTGTGAGATCAAAGAAGGCCAAGTACAATGGTTGGTACTATTCCCTGCACTTCTCTTGCAGTTGTCGCATGGTTTAGATCATGTCCATTGTACCCCTAAGTGATGGAATCATCATTGCGATTCTGGGAAGAGCTCTCCAGCCACAGGGAGAAGTTGATTGAGGAGGATTCTTGCGATGACTTTCCCTGTGGCCGACAGCAGGGAGATTCTTCTGTCGTTACCTCAGTCGGACTTGTCCACTTTTTTGAAGATGGTCACGATTACGGCATCCCTGAGATCGCCTGGCGTGCTCTCCTCCTTCCAGATAAGAGAAATTAGGTCATGTATTTGTGCCAATAGTGCTTCTCCGCCATGCTTTAGTGCTTCAGCGAGAATTCCATCTGCCCCTGTTGTCTTGTTATTCTTCAGCTGACGAATGGCCTTTTCTACCTCATGCCAGGCTGGGGTTGTGCTGAAATGGTGGCGGGTAGCATGCTGCAGGATGGAGTCGAGGACACTCAAGTCGAAGACAGAGTCTCAGTTAGGCAGATCTTCGAAATGCTACTTCCAGCGGGCACTCACTGCCTTTCTGTCCTTGATGAGACCCTCACCATTCTTGGCCAGCAGTGGAGTAGGGCCTTGGGTGCTTGAGCCATAGGTGATCTTGACTGCACTGAAGAATCCATACACGATTGTCGGCTAACTGCTGGATCTCCTGTGCTTTCTCCACCCACCATCTGTTTCTTCAGTCGCGGGTTTTTTGTTGCACCCCGACCTTCAGCTGTCTGTACAGCTGCTTTCTTGCTCTCGAGTTGTGTTGCCGTTTTAGATTCAGAAATGCCTAGCGCTTGCAGCTAATTAGCTCCTGGATCTCCAGGTCATTCTCGTCAAACCAGTCTGGGTGTTTCATGGCCGAGTGACCGAGCATCTCTTCACAGGTGGAGGCCTTGAGGGCAGAACAGGCGCTATGAGCACTCTGTCTCTGGGTCATCGAGGTTTGCCAGGTTGGCAGTGAAGCGCTGGCTGATTAGGGCTTTATCAGGGTCTTTGAGTGCCTCTGCGCAAGACTTTCCTGTGGCATTGTTTCTGTTGCCGTCGCTGTTTCGGGGCTATATTGATGTTAATAACGGAGCAGAGTAGGCGGTGGTCCGCCCAGCAGTTGTCAGCTCCTGTCATGGCGTGGGTGATGTGCAGGTCCTTGCGGTCCCTCGCTTGAACGATGACGTTATCGAGTAGATACCAGTGCCTGGAGCGAGGGTGTTGCCATGATGCCTTGTACTTGTCCCTCTGATGGAACAAGGTGTTGGTAATGATAAGGCCACATTCTAGGCATTTCATCAGGAGCAGGGTACCGCTGGAGTCGGTTTTCCCTACCCCCTCTCTGCCGATCACACATCCGCAGAGGTCTGTGTCCTTTCCAACTCAGGCGTTGAAAGAGCCAAGAAGGATCAGTTTGTCGTCCGTTGTGATTCAGGACAGAAATTGTTCGAGGCTGGAGTAGAATTCCTCTTTGATCTCATCTGTAGCATCCAGCATCTAGGCCCATACAGTAGAGTCTGGTCTCCAGTCATCTTGGATTTACTTGCCACTGGACCAAAATCTTGCTCTGCTAAGCACGTGTGACAACTGGTGTACAATGGCCACCCCACGTAAAAAGAACTCATGCACAGGCACCTTCCACCCTTCAAAATGAAGTTTGGGACCCAGAACGTCAGGACCCTCATGGCCAACCCCAACAACAACAGACAGGAACGCTGCACTGCTGTCAGTGCTCGGGAACGCAGATGCTTCGACGTTGACATCATCACCCTAAGCGAGACCCGGTGGGCAGGGGAGGCCAGCTCAAAAAGCAAGGTGGTGGTTACACCTTCTTCTGGAAAGGCAAACCAGAAGAAGAACACCGCCTCCATGGAGTTGGCTTCGCCATCAAGAATGTGGTGGTGGGCCATCTCAGAGATTCCCCTTGCAGGATAAGCGAACGCCTCATGACTCTTCAGCTGACTCTAGCCCGGAACCAGTGGCCGTTCATCACCCCACTGATGTATAGCAAAGTGCTATCCAGCTCATTGCTAGCAAGGAAGTGTGGGTGGTCCTTGACAGCGATGGTGATGAGAGAGAACATTGAAGCGGGGACTCTGCTCAATGTGCTCCACTTCTATCTCGTTGTTCCCCCCCCACACCAATCATAGCCCCACATGCTGCCTCATATCCCGATGGCTGAGTCTGGCTCTTCACAGAAGCAGGAGGAGCAGTCTTTGGCAGGGCCCTTACAGATGCCAAAACCCAGAGAACCTCTGCCAAAAGTGTCTGAAAAGCCAGATGAGGGAAGTCTGACTCTACCTCTGCCGAAGCCACAGGGGTTGCATGGTGTAGAAGTTGTAGAAAGAGAAAGATGACACAATTGTAGATGCACAAGTGAATCCATATGGGTTTGTTATAAAATGTTTGCTGGTTAAGTTTCTGTTGAATTTTTGAGCCACATAAAATAATTTATTTGCACCACTTTCCTGCCTTGTCCATTTTGCTTGCTGTCTGGCAAGTGACCTTGTCAGATGAAGTGAGTGGTGAGACATTAATTAACCTCAAGCAATGGATGTGTGTGACGAAAATGGTGTGGTCATTTTAGGACTGCTTTGTGGTGGTGGATGGTGGGGGCGTTTGCTTCAGTATTTGGGTCCCTTATTGGCGTTCTCATGCAACCTAATTAAATCATGCCATTATGAGGCCATTCCAGGCCTCCCGAGCAGCAATGTGCACCACAATTGGTGCCAGTTCCACTTCAGATCCCTCCTCCTTCTCCTCGTGTTCCTCCTGCTCCTCTTCCACATCCTCCTTCCTCTCTGAAGAATCTCTGCGTTCTGCAGCTCCAACCCTCCAATCCTCATTGCTGTGCTCTGTTGTGCAGAGCATAGCCTACCACGATTATTCTGGCAACCCTGGCTGGTGCACATTGAAGGGCTCTTCTAGATCTGTCCAGTCTCTGAATTGCATTTTCAGCATCATGATTGCTTGCTCTATCACACTTAATGGGAGGAAAATTATTGCGGTCAGAGGCTTCCTTCGGTCGAATGCCTTTGACCCGAAAAAATTGTACGGAAATACTTGGTGGTCACGGAGGCACATTCAATTCCATTCGGAAACCTTCATTCCATGCACAGTGTGTGGGGAGAGGACTTACCTGTACGTAGGGAAATGCTGGAGTCACGTGGACCTGGACCACCAATCACTCTGCAGTATTCTCATTGATAATAATGGTAACTCCATTTTTACGTGTTCCCATTACTATCAATGAGAAAATCCTCCTAAAACAAGAAACACTGCATAATATTTTTTTTGAAAAACTCACATATTTAAAATTAATTGAAATTAAATGTAATTAAATGTTTTAGAAAAAAAAATATATTTTCGAAATTGTTTTGATGTGTTTTAATAGGGTTAAAAATAAAATTACCTAAACAGGGTTTTTAAAATAAAAATGAATGATGTAAAAAATTGATTTAATGTTTTAAAACTGTTACGCTGATAAAAGTAAGCTATGCATCTGCTTTTACCAGGCGTAAAAGTTTGAAGGACATTCACTGGGCATGAGTTGGGCAAATAGCCCAATCTCTCCCGCGCAGATGTCCTTCAAGAGGGGATGCGGAGGATCTGTCAAGAGAAATCTTGACAAATAGGAAAAGTGTGCGTGCACACTTCGTACGGACCTGGCAAGGTCTGAATTTTCAGCCCATTGTTGCCATTTGCCTTTGATTGTAATGCTCTTTGGCCTCATTGCTTGGCCTCCTCATCAACTACATCTTCAGTGACTACCCCTTGTGTCCAAGCAATCAGCTGGTAAGTCTGGTCGGAGAAGCGACGAGCTGAGCCTGGTTGGACTGGTGCAGGATGAATCAATCATGACAGCTCCCTGGGAATCTGGCACACACATGTATGATGATTCTTTTGTGGTGCCTTGTTGGCCACATGTGCGCAGTTGATGATGGCCTGCACCTGTGGGAAGCTAGCCAGAACTGCAAAGCCGAGCGCTCACTTAGCAATACTGGCATCATCAGTGGCAAAGTGTACATTAGTGGCTCACTTGTGAAACATGGCACCGGCCACCTGGATGGTGCATTAGTGGGCGGCCGACTGCACAGTCTACAAATATCTGCTGTAGATCCCTGGAAGGAGCCTGAGGTGAAGAAGTTGAGGAATGTGGTCACTTTCACAGCCACTGGTAAGGCATGTCCACAAGGTCCTCTTGGCAGCAGGTCTTCTTCCAGCAGGCCGCAAACGTCTGCCATGATCTGGCAGGATAGCCTGAACCTCCAGAGGCACTGATGTTCAGTCATATCCAGAAAGCTGATCCTCTGCCTATATACCCTGTGTTGAAGGTATCACCTCATGCGAGGTGCACTCCTGTAATCATCCCTTTCTCCTATGGAGCAGCAGGTCGGTGAGGAGAAGGCGGCTGCTGTTCCTGCTGATGTTGCTGGTGTTTTTGTTGCAGGGATTCATCTTGGTCCTCGTTTGAAATCCAAGTTGAAATTGTACAAGCAACCATGCTGATCTGACAGTAATGTGGAGATCAGAGGCACAATCCTCCAATATAGTGAGATGGCTTCCAAATTTTAGAAATCAGCTGAAAACTTCTGAAAGAAAACTCTCAGCAATAAAAGAGAATACATAATGGTCTAAGACAGGTTTACAGTGTGTGTGTATAAACACACAAAGCATGGTAAATTATGTTGGTGAACTGCAAATAGTCACATGGGAATATGATGTTGTGGCGATAACAGAAACCTGGCTCAAAAAAAGGGCAGGATTGGGTTTTAAATATTCCTAGATACAAGGTGTTCAGGAAAGATGGGGAAGGAAAGAAAGGAGATGGCATGGCAGTATTGGTTAAGGAGAATGTTACAGTGCTGGAGAGAGATGATATCCTGGAGGAGTCAAGAAAATAATTTATTGGGTTAGAGTTAAGAAATAATAGAGGTGCCATTACACTACTAGGTGTATTCTATAGGCCACCAACTGGTGGATCAGATATAGAGGAGCAAATTTGCAGGAAAATGACAGAAAGGTGAAAGAACTATAGAATCGTAATAATAGGGGACTTCAATTATCCTAATATGGACTGGGATAGTAATAGTGTAAAGGGCAGAGAGGGGAAGAATTTCTGTGTGGTTAGGAGAACTTTCATGATCAGTACATTTCCAGTCCAAAGAGGAGGGAGGCATTGCTGGATCTGTTTCTAGGAATGAGGTGGGTCAAGTGGAGCAAGTGTCAGATGGGGAACATTTAGGGAATAGTGATCATAGTATCATAAGGTTTAGATTAGTTATGGACAAGGACAGGGAGCATTCTAGAGCAAAAATACTTAATTGGAGGCAGGCAAATTTCAGTGGGTTGAGAATGATTCCAATTTACCCTGCAAGATCCAAAGAATGGCAGGCAAATCAGTCATCGAACAATGGCCTGCCTTTAAACAGATGGTTCAGGAACAGTCGAGGTACATTGCCATGAAGGGGAAAGGTATGGCAACAAAAGCCAGAGCTCCCTGGATGACAAAAGACATAGGGCCTGAAATTGGTGGCCTTACCGCCCACTGCTGCCAGCTGCCGCCGAGATTTTTAGCCGCTTTCCCTTCGGTGACAGATTCCTCCAGGTCTGCATCCAGCAGGAGGGGAGTACCACCGGGAACCGCCCACTGATGGCCTCTGGCGGCCAAGTCACATAAATGAATTCCCACTCGCCGAGCTGGCATATTGGTGCGGGTGGGAGTTGGTGGCAGCAGGGAGGCAGGTCTAACCCCAATGGTAAGACCTGCAAAAAACGTTCGTGAACATTTATAAATTTTAATTTTCAGGATTTTACCTGTATGGGGTCCCCTGAAGGTGTTAGTGTTTTTATTTTATTGTGAATATTTTTATTTTTCAGTGCTCCCCCCTTCCTGGGCCCGACTCAATCCTCAGCAGTATTTTAGCGAGGAACACATTTGCTGCCAAGATTGAGAGCTCCCGCCTGCTGCCGCCCAGATTGGTAGCGAAAGCCATTATTTGGCTGGTTGGCTGTACTGCCATCTCTTTTAGAGGGATCTTCCTGACAAAGTACGCCCGGTCTCTCGGCAGCCATCGGTTGTTGTTTGGTTGGCACTTGCACAGGCCTTGGCTTCCACTAAGTTCAGAGTAAGATGAAGCAGAAAAAGAGTGCAAACGACAGATGTCAGGTTGAATATATAAAGTTCAGAGGGGAAGTGAAAAAGGAAATAAGAGGGGCAAAGAAAGAATATAAGAATAGATTGGCAGCTAACATAAAGGGAGTCCAAAAGCCTTCTATAGGCATACAAATAGTAAACGGGTTGGAGTCAATTCGGGACCAAAATTGAGACCTACTCATGGAGGCAGAGGGCTAAGGTACTAAATGAGTACGTTGCATCTCTCTTTACCAAGCAAGAAGATGCTGCCAAAGTCATAGTGAAAGAGGAGGGAATTGAGATACTGGATGGGTTAAAAATTGATAAGAGGATGTAACAGAACGGCTGGCAGTACTTAAAGTAGATAAGTCACCAGAACCGGACGGGATGCATCCTCCGATCTGAGAGAAGTAAAGATGGAAAATGCGGAAGTACTGGCTATAATCGTCCAATCCTCCTTGGATATGGGATGGTGTTAGAGGACTGGAGAATTGCAAATGTTACACCCTTGTTCAAAAAAGAGTGCAAGGATAAACCCAGCAGCTCCAGGCCAGTCAGTTTAACCTCTGTAGTGGGGAAGCTTTAGGAAACGATAATCCGGCCCAAAATTAGCAGTCACTTGGACAATTATAGATTAATTAAGGAAAGCCAGCACAGATTTGTTAAAGGCAAATCGTATTTAACTAACTTGATTGAGTTTTTTGATAAGTTAACAGTGAGGGTTGATAAGGGCAATGCGGTTGATGTGGTGCACATGGATTTTTAAAAGGCGTTCGACAAAGTGCCACTTAATAGGCTTACCATCAAAGTTGAAGTCCATGGAATAAAAGGAACGGTGGCAGCATGGATACGAAATTGGCTAAGTGACAGGAAACAGAGAGTAGTGGTAAACGGTTCTTTTTCGGACTGGAGGAAGGTATTCAATGGTGTTCCCCAGGGGTCGGTAATAGGACCACTGCTTTCCTTGATATATATTAATGATTGTACTTTGCTGCACAGGGCACAATTTCATAATCTGCAGTTGACACAAAACTTGGAAGTATAGCAAACAGTAAGGAGGATAGTGATAGACTTCAAGAGGACATTAACATCCTGGTGGAACGAGGCGACACGTGGCAAATGAAATTTAACACAGCAAAGTGCGAATTGATACACTTTGGTAGGAAGAACCAGGAGAGGCAATATAAACTAAATGGTACAATTCTAAAGGGGGTGCATGAACAGAGAGACCTGGGGATAAATGTGCATAAATCATTGAAGGTGCCAGGGCAGGTTGAGAATGCGGTCAAAAAAAGCACACGGGATCCTGGGCTTAATAAATAGAGGCATAGAGTACAAAAACAAGGAAGTTGCAATGAACTTTTATAAAACATTGGTTCAGTCTTAACTAGAGTATTGTATCCAATTCTAGGCACCACATTTTAGGAAGGATGTGAAGGTCTTAGAGAGGGTGCAGAAATGATTTACAAGAATGGTTCCAGGGATGAGGGACTTCAGTTACGTGGATAGACTGGAGAAGCTGGAGTCATTTTCATAAGAACATAAGAAATAGAAGCAGGAGTAGGCTATTTGGCCTCTCGAGCCTGCTCCACCATTCAATGAGATCATGGTTGATCTTATACTTCATCTCAACTTGCCTGCACTATCCCCATATCCCTTGATTCCCATAATATACAAACATCTATCGATTTCTGTCTTGAATATGCTCAATGACTGAGCCTCCACAGCCTTTTGGGAGTAGACAATTACAAAGATTCACCAGCCTCTAAGTGAAGACGTTTCTCTTTACCTCAGTCCTAAATGGCTGACCCCTTATTTGGAGACTGTGATCCCTGGTTCTAGACACCCAGCCAGGGGAAACATCCTCCCTGCATCTATCCTGTCAAGCCTTGTAAGAATATAGAATATAGGCCTTGCCTACATAATCTCTCCTTGTAGAACAATCACCCATCCTTAGATCAGAGATGGTTGAGAGGAGATTTGATAGAGGTGTTCAAAATTATGAGGGTTCTAGTCAGAGTAGATGGAGAGAAACTGTTCCCACTGGTGTAAGGGTCAAGTACCAGAGGACACAGATTTAAGGCGATTGGCAGAAGGTCAAAAGGCGACATGAGGAAAAACTTTTTTACACAGCGAGTGGTTAGGATCTGGAATTTGCTGCCTGAAAGGGTGGAGGAGGCAAACTCAGTCATGGCCTTCAAAAGGGAATTGGCTAAGTACCTGAAGGAAATAAAATTGCAGGGCTATAGGGAAAGGGTGGGGGGGGTGGGACTAGCTGACCTGCTCTTGCTGAGAGCCGGCACAGTCTCAATGGGCCAAATGGCCTCTTTCTGTGCTGTAAAGATTCTATGAATCTTTAAGTTTCTGTTAATTTGCTGTCAAACATTGAAATCTTTATTTTCAACACTTTGCATTCTTGGACAGATTTGTGTGCACCTTTGATGGTGGCTTAGTGAGTTGCAGTGAACGGTGAGACATAACGATATCCACCACAATGCTGATGAGTATGAGAGAAATGGCTTGGACATTGTAGGGATGCTTTATGTTGTTGGTGTGGGGTAGTACCAAGCTGGTGCATCATGTGGCAACCAGGGTATGCAGCCTCAAGTGAAGTAAATCTGGCCATGGTGAGGCCATCCCTGGCATCCCGGGCAGCAATGTAGTTGGGTGCTAATGCCCTCTGTCCTGTGCAGAATCATGTGATTGCTTAGAACATTGGTGTGGTTGATGGTGCTGCTGGTGTACTTGATAATGCTGGTGTTCAGGATGATCGCGGTCAGATTCTGAAGATCAAGGTGAGAGGATATAAACCATACCCATGCTGATGGAATGGATGGCAGGTTAACTTGAAATGACAGAAGCAATCTGTCAATGGTGAAAGAGGTTGATCCAATGAAATGACACTGCATATAGAGTTTGCTCCAAAGTCTTGCAACCTGCATTAAGCTCAATCTGTCTTCCAAATGCAGTAAGCAATTGCTTCTGAGCTTGGAAAGTGTTCAACTGTGAGATGGGAGCTTTTATAGCACAGATCAAGTCGTCTAGTAATGAGATGATTTCATGGCTATTCAACCTGAGCCCAGCTTAACAGACGTGATCCCCAAGCAGTGTGGACCCCATTGGCGAGCTGGTAAATTCTAAAGTTGGGCTCAAAATTGTTGTTAATCCTGTTAACAAGTTTAAAATGACCTAAATTGCCTCCCTCGTTGCTGTATGTTGGGTCTGCTCAGCGGTGACACACCCGACATTTGGTAAAGGCGCGATCGGTGGCAGGAAAGTGTTTTTATTTTGACAGCGAGGTTCCTACCCACTGTTAAAAAATCAATTTCCCGCCACCGATCGCGTCCACTGACCTCCCAGAAAACTCCCCCCATAACGGAGGCTGATATTTCAGTGCAGAACTAACAGAATGCTCCAATGTCGGGAGAGTTGTGTTTCAGATGAGATGTTAAACCGAACCTGTCTGCTCTCTCAGAAGAATGTAAAGGATCACATGGCACTAATGAAAGAGCTATCCCTCAGCCCTGAAACAGATTGTCTAATCATTTAACTCTTTACTGTTTGGGGACCTTACTCCTAATAAAAATGGCTGTCCTGTCTTTTAAATGTACTTTATTGGCTGTAAAACACTTTTGGATGTGTGAGGAGGACATGCTATATAAATGCAAGTTTATTCTTTCTTTCAAATGTCTAATATTAGCATAGGCACAAATATTCATTAACCTAGAGGTAATCCAGCTACTTTAAGTCATGTTAATTTTGCCCAGTTTAGGCTGTGCCATTGGATTAAATGCTGTTGCAAATCGTGCTTTCTGTGCGAATGAGAGAAAGTTTGCAGCTCTGATTGCTCCAGTCGAGGTGGATAAGGCATGGCAAGCAGGGATGACACTTTAAATTGAAAGTAAAATGGTAAGAATGCAAGCTTCCACTATTGATTAGCTTTAAACAGAGATTCAAAAACAGTAAGAAAACATCACCAACCAGAAACCTTTAGGGTTCAACATGCTGGAGAAAGTATATTATTTGAGAAATTTTGGCCCAGATTTTCCTGTCAAAATAATGGTGAGGCTAATGGTGTTCATAGCTGTCGACGGTATTTATATGCAAATGGTACAACAACTTCGAGCGAGAGGCAGATGAGCAGTTAAACTTAAAAAACAAAAGCTGCTATTCTAATTGTGTCGCTCCGCTGCTAGCATTGCGAACAAGGCATCTCACTGTCTGGCTCACCATTGAAATGCATAGAATGGCCTGAAGTTGCTGTATTTGCATGATAGATACGAACTAAACTCGCCCCAGAAAGTTAAATCTTGTCCATTCCAGATGAAGTACACTTTTAACGATGTGATAAGTGTTAATGGCTGCCAGTCAACCACTCTAGCACTGAAAATAACTATTACAAGTGTGGAATCTCATTCCTTGATGTTTTAATTGTTGTTAGAGAGTTTCCAACTTTTTTTTTAAAGTTTATTTTCCTCTTTTTTCTAACTTTGTCTTTCCTTCCCTCTTTTTATTTATTTTCCTGTACCTGATTTGAGATTGAATTCACCCACTCTAATTTACACTTCCTTCTGAGTCCTTGTACTGCTTATTTCACAATCCTTCAGTCTGATTGATTAAAGAGATACACAGTTGCTTGGCCTGTTCACTGAGTTCCCAGGTGACCGGTTTTCCTCACTGTTGCGTAAACTCGAACTTTTAGCAATGAGCCACACAAAAAATTAAAAAACCTAAACATGCAAAGGCAAGTCTAACTAACAGCAGATATTGTTAGAAGCCATGTTACAGCAAAATCTGGCCCTTTATTTTATATTTACTGCCCATCATTAAATTGACTGTAATTTGAAAAGGTGAAATTTAACAAACAAATCTTTATTTTATATCATTGCTTTTTTGTATCAAATAAGTACCAAACATTAATATTTGCTTTAAATATACTAATATGTCTTTTGGGTGGGCTAGTAATCACAGGTAGAGAAGAAAAGGGGCAGGCTGAGCGGGGATCTCTGATGACTAATCTCAGAAGGGCCCCACAAAATCCTATACTTGTTTTAGTCCAATGATCCCTTCCACAAAGTGAGGACAGGAATCAGGCTTGGATATAATCATCCCATAGTCCACTGGTTGCTGACATGTGAGGTGACATCCTGGAAGGCACCTGGTGCCCAGTATGAATCAGCAAACACAGCACAGCAGGGGTGAAAAGTGGAGGAAATTTTGTTTTTTCAGAAAAGAATCAGAAAAATAAGAACACGGAGACAAGTTAATTGGTGGGTCAACAGAAATATTCTATCCAGCAGCTGAATTTATTCTATTAGGAGGTTTCTGTGGAATTTTCCATTTAGATACACATTGTCATGCTCAATGCAACTTGTCACAAAACAATGCGGAAATAACACCCACTTACAATCATTTAAAAATGGTCCACCCCATTTTATGCACCAGTTAATTTGAATAATAAACCATAGAATACTTACCTGCAATTAATGGCTTGAAGTGCCGATAGTTGCTGAGTTCTGTTTTTCAAACAGTACTTTGTTTAACACCCCCAGAATATGGAGTGAAAATGCATGGAAATTACCAACTGGATCGCTAAAACTGTCCTACAATTTTTTACATGAGCAGTATTGTTTAAATATGCCATTACTCATACAGCAGCGTTTTACTCTGACAATAACTTCAAACCATTTATTTTGGAGCAAAAGTGCAGGTAATTAACTGTCACATTGTGGGAGCTGATAATATTAATCTTAGAGCCTGATTGCAACTTTAAAGTGCAAAAGAATAATTTGCATTTATATAGTGCCTTTCATGACCTCAGCATGTCCCAAAATGCTACACAGCTAATGAAACAGTTTTGAAGTATAGTCACTGTCGTGTCAGTCAAATTGCGCACAGCATGGTACCAAAAACATCAACAGGAAAAATGACCAGAACATCTGTCTTCTCAATGTTTTTGAACTCCCCTGCTCTTCTTTAGATAATGCCATGCGATATTTTACATCCTACCGGAGAGATCTCTGTTTAACCTCTCATCTGACAGACGGCACTCCCTCATTATTGCATGAATGTGTCAGCCTAGAATAGGTGAAATTGTGACATGTGAATAGGTTGTGCTGACCTCTGCACCTGTTTTTCTAATCCGAACTCCTATTGAAAGTTGTAAAAATATTTTATGTTATATATTATTTATTATTTTATGATTTATTATTCTGTTTGTCTGACATACAGTATTGGATGAGCAGAAATTTCTTCCAATTAACCATTGGGAAGACCAAAGCCACTGTCTTCGGCCCCCACCACAAACTCCATTCCCTTACCATTGATTCTATTCCTATTTCTTGCCACTGACTCAGGCTGAACCAGTCTGTTCGCATCTTCAGCATTGAATTTGACCGAGCTGAGCATTTGACCCCATATCCTCTCCGCCACTAAGATCACCTACGTCCACCTCCGTAATATCGTCCATCACTTGTCCTGCCTCAGTCTATCTGTGGCTGAAACCATCATCAATGCCTTTGTTACCTCCAGTCTTGACTATTCCAACGCACTCCTGGCTGGCCTTCCATCTTCCACCCACCATAAACTTGAGCTCATCCAAAACTCTGCTGCCCGGATCCTACCTCGCACCAAATCCCATTTACCCATCATGCTTGTGCTCGCTGTTCTACATTGGCTCTCAGTCCGACAACGCCGCAAATTAAAAATTCTTATCCTCATGTTCAGATCCCTCCATGGCCTTGTCCATCTCTATCCCTGTTACCTGCTCCAGCCCTATAACATTCTGACAATTCTATGTTCCTCCACTACTGAGCTCTGATGTATCTCCGACTTCCTGCACCCCACTTTTGACAGCTGTGCCTTCAGCTGTCTAGGCCCAAAGCTCGGGAATTCCCTCCATAAACCTCTCTGTCTCTCCACCTCTCCTCGCTTAAGACACTCCTTAAAACCTATCACTTCAACCAATCTTTGGTCACCTGTCCTAATATTTCTATCTTTGGCTCATTGTTAATGTTTTTACCTGATTCTGCCCCTGCGCAGTGCCTTGGGAAATTTTACTATCTCCAACAAGCGAGCATCTAACCATCACCCCTTAACATTCAACAGCATTACCATCATCGAATCCCTCTTCATTAACATCGTGGGGGGTCACCATTGACCAGAAACTTAACGACCAGTCACAGATATCATCATCATCATCGTAGGCAGTCCCTCGGAATCGAGGAAGACTTGCTTCCACTCTTAGCATGAGTTCTTAGGTGGCTGTACAGTCCAATACGAGAACCACAGTCTCTGCCACAGGTGGGACAGACAGTGGTTGAAGGAAAGGATGGGCGGGGAGCCTGGTTTGCCGCACGCTCCTTCCGCTGCCTGCGCTTGATTTCTGCATGCTCTCGGCGACGATACTCGAGGAGTTCAGCGCCCCCCCAGATGCACTTCCTCCACTTAGGGCGGTCTTGGGCCAGGGACTCCCAGGTGTCAGTGCGGAAGTCGTACTTTATCAGGGAGGCTTTGAGGGTGCCCTTGTAACGTTTCCTCTGCCCACCTTTGGCTCATTTGCTGTGAAGGAGTTTCGAGTAGAGCGCTTGCTTTCGGAGTCTCGTGTCTGGCATACGAACTATGTGGCCTGCCCAGCGAAGCTGATCAAGTGTGGTCAGTGCTTCAATGCTGGGGATGTTGGCCTGGACGAGGATGCTAATGTTGGACCTCCCAGGGGATTTGTAGGATCTTGCGGGGACATCGTTGGTGGTATTTCTCCAGCGACTTGAGGTGTCTACTGTACATGGTCCACGTCTCTGAGCCATACAGGAGGGCAGGTATTACTATGGTCCTGTAGACCATGAGCTTGGCGACAGTTTTGAGGGCCTGGTTTTCAAACACTCTTTTCCTCAGGCAGCCGAAGGCTGCACTGGCGCATTAGAGGCGGTGTTGGATCTCTTCGTCAATGCCTGCTCTTATTGATAGGAGGTTCCTGAGATATGGGAAGTGATCCACGTTGTCCACGGCTGCAGCGTGGATCTTGATGTCTGGGGGGCAGTGTTTTGCAGCGAGGACAGGCTGGTGGAGGACCTTTGTCTTACTAATGTTTAGCGTAAGGCCAATGCTCCCATATGCCTCAATAAATACGTCAACTATGTCCTGGAGTTCAGCCTCTGTGTGTGCACAGATGCAGGCGTCGTCCGCGTATTGTACCTTGACGAAAGAGGTTGGAGTGGTCTTGGACCTGGCCTGGAGACGGCGAAGGTTGAACAGCTTCCCAATGATTCTGTAGCAACAAGAGCAGGTCGCAGGTCAGAGGCTGGGTATTCTGTGACAAGTGTCTCACCTGCTAACTCCCCAAAGGCTTTCCACCATCTACAAGGCACAAAGCAGCCCGCTTAATTGGTACTCCATCCACAACCTTAAAGCCTTCCAAATCACTACCCCAATCCTTCATGACTCTTCGACCTACCTACTCTCCTGCTGTCGTCCCAGTCTTGACTCCCTCCTAGATAAGCCTACAGTTTCCCTCTGTGCCCCTCTTGGCATCCTAAGAAGAGCCCATTAAGGCACTCGCCTCCTTTGAGCAGTAACCCCAACTGTCCCATCCTACTCTCTCGATGACTTTCCCACCCAGCGCTGATTGATGCAGGCAGTGGGGCAGCATTACCCACTTCCCTCCAGAATATCCGTTCGCTTGCGACAAAGGCCCTTCCCATCCATGAGCTTATCGTGGAAGATGGCATCGACATCACGGCCCTGATGGAAAGCTGATTGAGGGGCGATGACACCTTACCTTTAAATAAAGCCTCCCTGCCTGGCTATACCTTCCACCACTTACTCCACTCAGACTGCCATGGTAACAGTGTGGCTTTCATCAGCAAATCACGCCTTGGTCTGTCCCTCTACTCCTCCGGCACTTTCTCCTCCTTTGAGTATCTCACCCGATTCCACCCTCTCTCCTCTCATTTAAAATTCTCACTCTCGACTGCCCACCCAAGTACCACAAAAATGTTGTTACCGATATTTCTTCACTACTTTCCTCCCTCAACCTCTGCACTGAACGACTTCTCATCCTCGGTGATTTCAAACTCCATCTCAATTCATCATGCTCCCTCTCTCATGAGCACACTAGCCTCCTATCCTCCCACCATGTAAATTGCCCAACCCATATTCACGGTCAGCCCCTCGACTTTGCAATCTCTCGTGGCCTCGCTATTCCCATCGTGTCAATCGCAGATAAGGCCATCTCTGACCACTTCCTCGTATCGCTCTCCACCCACATTCCCCCTTCCAGCCCCCCCTCCCCTTCCAACCCTACCTCCTTCTGTGTTCACCCCTGGAAAAAACTCTCTCCTGACTGCACTTGTCTGGTTCCATTCTTATCTTTAATCGTAGCCAGAGAATAACCTGCAATGGTTTCTCTTCCCACCCCTGCATAGTTGCCTCTGGTGTCCCATCCAAGGATCGAATCCTTGGTCCCCTCCTATTTCTCATCTACATGTTGCTCCTCAGCCACATCATCTGAAAACACAGTGTCAGTTTCCACATGTACACTGATAACACCCAGCTCTACCTCACTGCCACTTCTCTCGACCCCTCCACATTCTTTAAATTGTCAACTGCTATCCAGCTCATCTGGATGAGCAGAAATTTTCTCCAATTGAATACTGGAAAGACCGAAGCCATTGATTTCGGTCTCCACCACAAACTCCGTTCCCCAGCCACTAACTCCATCCCTCTCCCCAACTTCTGTCTGCTGCTGAACCAGACTGTTTGCAAACTTGGTGTCATATTTGACCCTGAAATGAGCTTTCAACCATGTATCCGCAGCATAACTAAAACCTCCTATTTCCACTTCCGTTACATCGCCAGTATCCGCCCTTGCCTCAGCTCATCTGCTGCTGAAATCCTCATCCATGCCTTTGTTGCCTCTAGACTTGACTATTCCAGCGCACTTCTGGCTGGCCTCTCATATTCTACCCTGCGTAAACTAGAGGTGAAACAGAACACGGCTCCCCGTGTTTTCACTCGCACCAAGCCTCATTCCACACTCAGGACCCAGCTGCTGAATTTTATGGCTGCTGACGAAAACTATTTCCTGGCGCAAAATTTACCACCATTAGCGCCCTAATTAACCTCAAACAGAATTTTCACCTCAATGTCTTCCTTTCTAAAGTAAAAGCATAAGAAATGCTGGAACAAGAAAGGACCAATCAAGCCTGTTATATCCAGCAGAACTTGTACAATTTACACTGCTATGGTCACTCCCCAACTTATTTCATCTTTTGAAGGAGGAGAATAACTAGAAGTAAAAATTTTAGAAAAACAAAAATCTGCTTCAATGTTAATCAAGGTATTGGCCCAGGCAATGTTCCCTCTTACCTTCTTTAGGGGTGCACGACTCCTTTCAGGGGTTGCACGGCCTATTCACAGTTGCGCGCATGCGAGAAATGTTACATTGAAAAAGCCAGTCCTGGGAATATTGGGCCCAAGATATCAATCTGGCATTGTTGTCTACGTTGTACAACCTGACCAATTGCATTCCACAAATAGCATTTATAGAGTCACAGGAGTGCAAGAGCCATAGTGCCCCATTACATATTTACTTTTGAATATATGTATTCTTAGAATCTTTGATCCCATACCTAACTGGCTATTCATTCTGTTCCTTATCAAAAGATTTAATTGATGTGGCATTAATTGCTATTTTGTATTAATTTCTCTTGCTCCTCAAATTATTTTGAGTTAAAGTACCCATGTTTCGTTATGCATTTACATTATTTATAAATTGTCAGACTTAGCACTTTTTCCTCTGAGTCAGAAGAATGTGTGTTCAAGCCACACTGCAGACAATTAAGTAAATAATCTAGGTTAACACTTCCGTGCAGTACTGAGGGAGTGTGACACTGTCAAGGTGCTGTCTTTTGGATGTAAAAAATCCCATGTTTATTATTGAAGATCAGAGGAGTTCACCCAATGTCCTGGCTAACATTTATCCCTCAACCAAAAGCACAAAAAAACAGATTATCTCTTTTTTTATCTGATTGCTGTTTATGGGTCCTTCCTGTGCGCACATGTACTGCAGCATTTGCCTACAAAACAGTTAATACACTTGAAAAGTATTTAATTGGCTATGAAGGGCTTTGTGATATCCTGAGGACATGGAAGGTGTTATATTAATCTAAGTTCTTTCTTTTAGTTTCATGGTGCTCAATTTTCACCAGTATTTGCGCCATTTTTTTGGAGCAGGCTTCTTTTTTGGCCTAACTTAAAAATCCCCAGTTTCCCCAATCAATTTGCACCAGCGTAACTCAGTCAGTTACAAATTTTTTAAGTTAGCCTTTTTTTCAGCCAAAGGGGGCGTAACCAGCCACCTAAGCCACTTCTGGCCATTTAGGGAAGTTTGGCCAGTTGAGAGTTACTCCAGTTCTGATTCGGCCAGCGTGTGTGGCTTGCCCTGAAAAACCTTCCCTAGAGTTAAGGAAATCGGCGCAGGTAAGTAAAGCGGTGCAGCAGGTGCCCGGACACACTGAAAGAATTGAAAAACACATAGCAGCAATCCCGCCTGAAGGCTGTTCGGTCCCATTCTCGGTGCCCGTGTTTATAAAACCTGTATTACGTTTTCTCTCAATCTTTTCTCTAACAAGTAAATAGTACAGTTGTGTGAGTCTCTCATCATAGCTTGGAACTGTAAACCCTGGTACTATGTTAGACACACTCTTCTGATCTCCACATGTAATGGATCACTGAGGCAATTTGACAGGATTTTGTTCACTTATTCATGAAGAGTTATATTATCATTGAAAAAAACAAACTTGAGTATAAAGCAGTGTTTTCCTATTTACAACAAATTTTCAGTAAAATTAATATATGAAGGAAAATATAGCCCAGAGGCTGATAATGAATTCATTTAACATACCCATTATTTTCTCGACCTCTACAGCAATTCTATCCAAATTCTCATTTAAAGAACCCATCATCTTTTTAAAATATAATCTATTACTGATAGCTAAAATCTTTCACAGAATCATAGGCCCTGAATTTTCTGTACCTGAGTGGGTTGTATATGGGCGGTCACCATAGTTGGTCGCGACCCTGATCTTGCCTCCATTCCACTCCAGAAATCAGCTTTGCGCTAATGGGGCCTATTAAGCCCTTCCTGCGAGTTACCTGGCCCTATTAAATAGTGCGGCTCTGATGACATCTTCCATTATGCATTTTCAGCCAGGATATTTACAGGAGCTCTGGGCACATTGCATTTAAAGGTTCATCTAGGATTGTGCAGGCAGCACACTGGACAAATCAGCTGCTGCAAACAGTTCCACAGAAGATTGCTCAGAGACAAAGGGCTACACCCAGGTTCTCCGATGACTCTCTCCATATGCTTGCGCAGGGAGTCAGAGCAAGCAGGGAGGTCCTCTTCCCTTCAAATGGGCAGAAGAGACCTCCCCAGGAGACAAAAAGAGCCTGGCTCAAAATTGCAGTGGAGGTCAATAACAGGAATGTGGTCAGGAGGACCTGGGTATAGTGCTGGAAACATTTCACTGATCTCATTAGATCATGAAAGGCACTGGGCCACTGATCTAGTGAGATCAGTGCCTCTCATCACATCCCCATCACTCTGCCTTCCCAACCTTACTCCTGCAGATCTTTAATCACACCAACATAGCTTGCATATCCACATATCCCTCTCTCTCTATCTACATCATCAAATCCCCATCTGACTAGCCACCCCTCACACTCACCCTCATTCTATGGCAATCATACCAAGCAACAGTACAAAAGAAAGCCACTTGGCATTGGCACCCCACTCCATCGTAGTCTCCCTCTAAGGATGTAACCCATCCATTGCTTACACTCATTCCATCGCACTCACTCAACCTTCGCTTTTTTCCCTCGCAGGAAAAGAGAGCCCATAATAAGAGGGAGAGAACCGGAGGTGGCCTTCCATCATATGCCACCTTACATCAACAGAGAAGGTTGCCTTAGAAGTATCTGGAGTGGCCGAGCAGTTGGAAGTGGAAGACGGTGAGTTGTGAACATGTCAGCAACTTGGTGACAAAATCACATATCATACAGCTACATGGCATGCAATGCGCCCCACACCCAGTTGTTGCCTTTTCTCAATAGCATGTGCAGTGATTCAAGTAAGGTGCTCAGTTTAGGTAGGAAGTTACCAAAGTAGTTGAGCAAACCCAGGAACGAACACAGCTCCGTCATGTTCTGCAGCTTGGGTGTATTTTTGATGACTTTGGTTCTCACGTTAGTAGGTCTGATGCCATCAGTGGCGATTTTCCTCCTGAGGAATTCGACCTCCGGTGCCATGAAGACGCACTTCGAACGTTTAAGTCTGAGTTCAATCTGTCCAAACACAGTAGAAACTCTTCCAGGTTGTTCAGACTTTCCTTGGAGTCACGACCGGTGATCAGAATGTCATCTTGGAACACGACGGTTCTGGGAATGGACTTCAGTAGACTTTCCATATTCCTCTGGAATATTGCTGCAGCCGAACGAATTCCAAACAGGCATCTGTGGTAAATAAACAGTCCTTTGTGCATCATATAGACCAATGTCAAGTCCAGTTTTGTGAACGACTTCCCTCCGGCTAGCGTCGCAAACAAGTCATCAATAACGGGTACTGATCTTATTTCAAAACTCTGTTGATATTAGCCTTTTGGTCTCCACAGATTCTGACTGTGCCATCACTTTTCAGCACAGGAACAATGGGGCTGGCCCATTCATTAAATTCGACCAGTGATATGATTCCATCACGCTGGAGGTCTGTCCAGTTCAATTTTGACCTTCTCCTTCATCAAATACGGCACTGCACGGGCTTTATGATGGACGGGCCTTGCATCTGAGTCCACGTGGATCTGTACTTTGGCTCACGTGAAGTTGCCAATACCCGGTTCGAACAGCAAGGGGAGTTTGCTCAATACTTGGGCACATGTATCTTTCTCCGATGACAACGGCTTTATGTCATTCCAGTCGCAGCTGGTTTTCTCCAACCAGCTCCTGCCAAGCAGCGTTGGGCCATTGCCTAGAACAATCCAGAGCGGTAACTTGTGATCGGCACTGTTTTACGACACGTTAATTTGTGCACTGCCAATCACCTTTACCAGTTCTTTGGTGTACGTGCGCAGCTTGGCATTAACAGGGCTCAGCCTGGGCCTCACAGTCTTAGTATCCCACAGCTTATTAAATGCACTCTCTTTCATAATCGATTGAAACATAGAAACCTAGAAAATAGGTGCAGGAGTAGGCCATTCGGCTCTTCGAGCCTGCACCACCATTCAATAAGATCATGGCTGATCATTCACCTCAGTACCACTTTCCTGCTTTCTCTCCATACCCCTTGATCCCTTTAGCTGTAAGGGCCATATCTAACTCCCTCTTGACTATATCTAATGAACTGGCATTAACAACTCTCTGCGGCAGGGAATTCCACAGGTTAACAACTTTCTGAGTGAAGCAGTTTATCCGCATCTCAGTCCTAAATGGCTTACCCCTTATCTTTAGACTTTGTCCCCTGGTTCTGGACTTCCCCAACATCGGGAACATTCTTCCTGCATCTAACCTGTCCAGTCCCATCAGAATTTTATATGTTTCTATGAGATCCCCTCTCATCCTTCTAAACTCCAGTGAATACAGGCCCAGTCGATCTAGTTTCTCCTTATATGTCAGTCCTGCCATCCCGGGAATCAGTCTGGTAAACCTTCACTGTACTCCCTCAATAGCAAGAACATCCTTCCTCAGATTAGGAGATGAAAACTGAACACAATATTCCAGGAGAGGCCTCACCAAGGCCCTGTACAACTGCAGTCAGACCTCCCTGCTCCTATACTCAAATCCCCTAGCTATGAAGGCCAACATACCATTTGCCTTCTTCACCACCTGCTGTACCTGCATGCCAACTTTCAATGACTGATGTACCATGACACCCAGGTCTCGCTGCACTACCCCTTTTCCTAATCTGCCGCCATTGAGATAATATTCTGCCTTCGTGTTTTTGCCACCAAAGTGGATAACCTCACATTAATTCACATTACACTGTATCTGCCATGCATTTGCCCACTCACCTAAACTGTCCAGGTCACCCTGCAGCCTCTTAGCATCCTCCTCACAGCTCACACCGCCATCCAGCTTAGTGTCATCCGCAAACATGGAGATATTACACTCAATTCCTTCATCTAAATCATTAATATATATTGTAAATAGCTGGGGTCCCAGCACTGAGCCCTGCAGCACCCCACTAGTCACTGCCTTCCATTCTGAAAAGGACCCGTTTATCCCGACTCTCTGCTTCCTGTCTGCCAACTAGTTCTCTATCCACGTCAGTACATTACACCCAATACCATGTGCTTTAATTTTGCACAACAATCTCTTGTGTGGGACCTCAAAAAATTCTAGAAGATTTGTCAAGCATGATTTCCTTTTCATAAATCCAAGCTGACTTGGACCGATCCTGTCACGGGATCCTGTTTTCCAAATGTGCTGCTATTTCATCTTTAATAATTGATTCCAATATTTTCCCCACTACTGATGTCAGGCTAATTATCCGTTTTCTCTCTCCCACCTTTTTTAAAAAGTGGGATTACATTAGCTACCCTCCAGTCCATAGGAACTGATCCAGTGTCGATAGACTGTTGGAAAATGATCACCAATGCATCCACTATTTCTAGGGCCACTTCCTTAAGTACTCTGGGATGCAGACCATCAGGCCCCAGGGATTTATCGGCCTTCAATCCCATCAATTTCAAGCCTAATAAGGATTTCCTTCAGTTCCTCCTACTCACTAAACCCTCGGTCCCTTAGTATTTCCGGAAGGTTATTTGTGTCTTCTTTCATGAAGACAGAACCAAAGTATTTGTTCAACTGGTCTGCCATTTCTTTGCACCACATTATAAATTCACCTGAATCTGACTGCAAGGGACCAATGTTTGTCTTCACTAATGTTTTTCTCCTCATATATCTATAGAAGCTTTTGCAGTCAATTTTTATGTTCCCAGCAAGCTTCCTCTCATACTCTATTTCCCCCCTCCTAATTATACCCTTTGTCCTCCTCTGCTGAATTCTAAATTTCTCCCAGTCCTCAGGTTTGCTGCTTTTTCTGCCCAATTTATATGCCTTTTCCTTGGATCTAACACTATCCTAATTTCCCTTGGTTAGCCACAGTTGAGCCACTTTCCCCTTTTTATTTTTACTCCAGACAGGGATGTACAATTGTTGAAGTTCATCCATGTGATCTTTAAATGTTTGCCATTGCCTATCCCCCGTCAACCCTTTAAGTATCCTTCGCCAGTCTAATCTAGCCAATTCACATCTCATACCATCGAAGTTACCTTTCCTTAAGTTCAGGACCCTAGTCTCTGAATTAACTGTGTCACTCGCCATCTTAATAAAGAATGCTACATGTTATGGTCTCTTTTCCCCAAGGGGCCTCGCACAACAAGATTGCTAATTGGTCCTTTCTCATTACACATCACCCAGTCCAGGATGGCCAGCCCTCTAGTTGGCTCCTCACCCGTGTCCAGTTCCTTTGATACCGGTATTCCGTTAAACTTCACATTAATCAAAATTGGTTTACTCTTGGTTATGAAAGAGTACAGTCCATACACCTCCTCCTCTGGCATCTCGGATCGCATATCCAGATCCGCGCTAGTCTGACTTTCATCCACAATGTGGTGTATCGCGCCTCGCTTGCTCATCTGCGGACACTTGCGCTGGAGATGCCCCAATCTCAGACAGCCTTTGCAACTATATTGCTTAAATCAGCATTGCTGGTGCTGATGATTTCCCCCACAATGCCAAAACGGAGAAGTCGGATACATGCTCGCTGGCGGACTTTGGGCAGCCACAGGTGTCGCGAACGCAGCCGGATAGGCCCTGCCTTGTGCCACTTTGCCGAATGCCAAATCATTCGCGAACGCGGCCGGATAGGCCCTGCTATGTGCCGCTCTGCCGAACGCCGAATGCCGAATCAATCGCATTTATAGTACTTGCCGAGGTTCGGTTCTTCACCAATATTTGCTTTAAATTCCTGTCTGTCGACATACAAGATTAAGTGATCTGGAAGGCCCTTTTTAAATCCAGCTCCTCCACCGCCAGAAGTTTGCACAGGATCACCTTCTGGTTGATACCGACAACAAAGAAGTCCCGCAGCATGTCTGACAACACCATCCCGAATTTGCACAGTCCCGCTCGACGTCTCAGTTCGGCAACGAATTCCACTGCGCTCTGGCCCTCCGATCAAACGTGTGTATAAAACCTGTATCTCGAGATGATGATGCCGTTGTCTGGCTTGAGGTGGTCCCGTACCAATGTACACAACTCCTCATACGTTTTCCCTGTTGGATCACTAGACATGAGTAGATTCTTTATCAGACCGTAGATTTTTGAACTGCACACAGTGAGGAACACGGCCCGGCGCCGATCTGCATCATCAACCCCCTTCATTTTGATGGCCATGAAGTACTGGTTCAAACGGCTCACAAAGTCTGCCCAATCTTCTCCCTCCACGAATCGCTCTAAAAATCCAATTGCGCTCATTTTGCAAACAAAGGTTCTTGTATTCTCGTCGCCAAATGTTATGTATGCAATAAAGGTTCAAACTGAGTACCGTTTAACTGAACAAGGTACAACCCTATTCCTGCTTTATTACGATACCAAAGTGCCTGACTCACAAAATGGCTGGCCTTTTATACCAGAGCAGCCCCTTGTGCGTGCTGCTCAGTGGCCTCCAACAATGACACCATCTGGTGGCTACAAACAGCGACTGTACACAATTCCATGGATAGGATGGCCACCTCTTGTGAGTGGCAGCTAATGCGCCACTAACAGTAGCACATGGTAGCTATGGAGAATAGATGGCAGAGGCTCATATTCCTCCTTACAAGGGATGTCAGTGTAGACGTGCATCCTCATGTCGCAGCAAGGTGCTCTCCAGCTCCTTGCTAGCATGGAAATGTCAGTGGCCCATGAGAGTGATGATGGTGAGAGGGGACATGGGAAGTGGGGACTCCTCTCAAAGCGCTCACACTTCTCCCCCATTGCCACCCCCTCAGTCAGAGCCCCAGATGGCTCCTCGAATTACGACGGCCGAGTCTGCCCCTGCACAATCTAGGAGGAACAGACTTTGCTGCAGCCATCAGAGGCTCCAAAACCCAGAGGACTTCTGCTAAGAGCATCTAAACAGTCACAGTGGGGAAGTGAGAAGGATGGCTCTACCTCTGCTGAAGCCACAAGGTAGCACCTCATAAAATCATGAGTAAGACAAAGATGACACACAAGTAGATTCACAACATAAGAACATAAGAACATAAGAACATAAGAATTAGGAACAGGAGTAGGTCATCTAGCCCCTCGAGCCTGCTCCGCCATTCAACAAGATCTTGGCTGATCTGGCCGTGGACTCAGCTCTACTTACCCGCCCGCTCCCCGTAACCCTTAATTACCTTATTGGTTAAAAATCTATCGATCCGTGACTTGAATACATTCAATGAGCTAGCCTCAACTGCTTCCTTGGGCAATACAGTAGCCACTTGTGTGTTTTATTCAATATTCATGTAAAGTTTCCGTTAATGTGCTGTCAAACATAAACATCTTTATTTTCACCACATGGACAAATTTGTGTGCACCTTTGAAACTATCTTGGTGAGTTGCAGTGAATGGTGAGACATTATGGTACCTCCAGCAATGGTGGCCAGTAGGAAATGAATGGCTTGTTCATTGTAGGGAAGCATTATGGTGTTGGTGTGGGTTGTTGCCAACCTGGCGCATCGTGTGGTAGCCATATGGATGTACTGCGTAAAGTTAAGTAAATCTGTCCACAATGAGGCCATCTCTGGCCTCCCGGGCAACAATGTACTCGGGTGCTGGTGGGATCTTGTCCACAGGTTCCTCCAGCTCCTGCGCCTCCTCATCTTCCAGCTGATGCTCCTCCTCCTCTGAAGAGGCTGTGCGCTCAGTGCATTGCTCCTCATGCAGCGCTAATTCTCGCTGCTGCACTGTGCAGGGCGCAGCAGACCACGACGATTCTGGAGCCCCTGGCTCGTGCATGCTGAAGGGCTCCTCCAGATATGTCAAGGAATCTGAAGTGCATTTTGAGCATGCCTATTGTCTACTGTATGACATATCTGGTGGAAATGTGGCTTTCGTCATATCTCTCCTGGCCTCCTCAAGGGTGTCATGAGCCATGTCTTCCTTTGGATAGTCCTTGTCTCAAAGCAGCCAACCAGAAAGTCTATTTGGAGGAGCGAAGAGCTGAGGGAGGGTGGACTGGTGAAGGACGAAAGAGTCATGGCAGCTGCCAGGAATTTGATGCACACATGCTTGATGATCTTCCCATGGTTGAAGACCAGCTGCACATTGAGGGAGTGAAAGGCCTTGAGATGACAAAGACTCCTGGGTTGTGATGGGGTGCCCTGATGGCCACATGTTTGCAGTCGATGCTGCCCTGCACCCGTGGAAGTCAGCCAGAGTGGCAAGGCGCAGCGTCTGCTCAGTAACATTGGCTTCATCAGTGACAAAGTTGATATAATTGACTGACTTTTTAAAAAGGGCATCGGTGACCTATGTGGTACATCTGTGAGCGGCTGACTGCGAGATGCCGCAAATGTCTGCGTCAGATCCCTGGTAGGAGCCTGAGGCAAAGGAGTTGGGAGTGCTGGTGACTTTGACAGGCACTGCTAAGGTATGTCCACCTGCTCCTCTGGGCTGTCGGTCTTGCTCCAGCAATGTGCACATGTCTGCAATGACCTAGCGCGATAGCCTGAGCCTTCTTTGGCACCACTGCTCAGTCTCTGCTTGTATACCCTGTGTTGTGGGTATCGCCTCCAGTGCAGTGCAGCTCTGCACTGATGCCCTCTGTCCTGTGCAGCATCAGATGATTGAGGAGAAGGTTGGTGGTGTTGTTGGTACTGCTGGTGTGGCTGGTGCTGCTGGTGTTGGGGCTCATCATGCTCCGATTCTGAGGACCACAGTGAGACAGTATAAATGGCACCCATACTGATGGAATAGATGGCACGTCAAGTAGGGACGAGGCAATCTGTCAATGCTGTGCTAGGTTCTACCAATGAGGTGAAACTGAATAGTGACTTTGCTGGAAACACTTGCAGCCTGCAGAAAGCTCAATCTGTGCAGGGGATGTAGTCAGCAACAGCTTCTGCCTGAGGAAAGTGATCAGTTGTGAGGTGGGAGATTTTCTAATCCATTTCATGCTGTCAACTAATCAGCTGAATCAATGGCCACTCAACTCCTGCCTCAGGCTGACAGGAGTGGTTCCCGAGCTGCGGGAATCACGTGGTCATCCAGGGATATTTGAAAGGTAGGGATAAAAAGGCACTTTAGGGTCTGATAAGTATAAAAGAATTATACACCTATTTGTATCTGATCAGAGAATAAGTGGAATTAGGTCACCCGCATTTGCCGTTCGGATCGATGCCGCACCAGCAAACGTGCCCGAGAGAAAGGTGCATGGAGGCGAGTTGACGACAGGCTCCCGACTTGCTCCAACATATTTCAAATTTCCCACCCAACCCCTCTCTCATCGTGTCCGCATGGACACCAGAAAATTCTGACCACTGTGTGGCACAGAATAACGGTATTTGACCTATCTTGTTCTTCCTTGCATTAATCTTCAATCATAGCTATCAACTGTAATTCAACTCCTTATTTCTTTAGACATTTCTTGCTGCAATCTACCTTTTTATTCTCCTTTTATCTTTTCTCATATTGACTTTAGAAAGTTCCAATAGACTTCTATGTGACTCCTAATCCTAATTACTTTCTGATCCTTTCTATTACATTTTGACGCTGCTATTCAGTCATTGAAATCCTGTTCCCTTTCCTCTTTTTTCATATTAATAGAAATTTGTCCTACATTTCACGAATTAGTTTTGAAAGCGTTTCCTTTTTGTTCTGCTCTGCATTATGGGAGAGAATCCCATTTAATTCATCAAAGGACTTTGAGAACCAAACCTTGCTCATCCAGTCCTGTGTTTAAATATACTGTCAAATTTGATCAAGCAATGATTAACACAGTTCAAATTTGCAGCCTGTTTCATTTTTTGGTAGACGAATATATAAAAATGGAATTTCTTTCAAATGAAACTTATTGTATTATGAACTATTATAAAATGAAAGAAAAAAATTTCAGTCTTAAGTCCTGGAAAAATACAATTATACATCTATTTGTATCTGATCAGAGAATAAGTGGAATACACAGACAAAGCAGCCTCATCATCAGCATAGGCAGTCCCTTGGAATTGAGGAAGACTTGCTTCAACTCTTCGGATGAGTTCTTAGGTGGCTGAACAGTCCAATACGAGAACCACAGTCTCTGTCACAGGTGGGACAGATAGTCATTGAGGGAAGGAATGGGTGGGACTGGTTTGCCACACGCTCTTTCTGCTGCCTGCACTTGATTTCTGCATGCTCTCGGCGATGAGACTCGAGGTGCTCAGCGCCCTCCCGGATGCATTTCCTCCACTTGGGGTGGTCTTTGGCCAGGGACTCCCAGATGTCAGTGGGGATGTTGCACTTTATCAGGGAGGTTTTGAGGGTGTCCTTGTAACATTTCCTCTGCCCACATTTACTTTGGCTCGTTTGCCGTGAAGGAGTTCCGAGTAGAGCGTTGCTTTGGGAGCCTCGTGTCTGGCATGCAAACAATGTGGCCTGCCCAGTGGAGCTGATCAAGTTGGTCAGTGCCTCAATGCTGGGGATGTTGGCCTGGTCAAGGACGATAATGTTAGTGCATCTGTCCTTCCAAGGGATTTGTAGGATCTTGTGGAGACATCGTTGATGGTATTTCTCCAGCGACTTGAGGTGTCGACTGTACATGGTCCATGTTTCTGAGCCATACAGGAGGGTGGGTATCACCACAGCTCTGTAGACCATGAGCATGGTGGCAGTTTTGAGGAAGTGGTCTTCAAACACTCTTTTCCTCAGGCGGTCTAAGGCTACACTGGCATCGGTGTTGAATCTTGAAGTCAATTTCTGTTGATAAGTGGCTCCCGAGGTATGGGAAATGGTTTAAGTTGTCCAGGACCATGCTGTGGATCTTTATGACTGGGGGGCAGAGCTATGCGGCGAGGACAGGCTGGTGGAGGATCTTTGTCTTATGGATGCTTAGCGAAGGCCTATGCTTTCGTACGCCTCCGTAAATATGTCGACTATGTCCTGGAGTTCAACCTCTGTATGTACGCAGACGCAGGCATCGTCATCGTACTGTAGCTCGAAGACAGAGCTTGGGGTGGTCTTGGACCTGGCCTGGAGACGGTGATGGTTGAACTGGGTCTGTAGTTTAGTTCCACTCCAGCAGGGAGTTTGTTGACTGTGAGGTGGAGCATGGCAGCGAGGAAGATTGAGAAGAGGGTTGGGGCGATGACACAGCCCTGTTTGACTCCGGTCCGGACATGAATTGGATCTGTAATGGATCCATTGATGAGGATCACAACCTGCATGTCATCGTGGAGCAGGCGGAGAATGGTGACGAATTTTTGGGGGCATCCAAAATGGAGGAGGACGCTCCATATACCCTCGCGGTTGACTGTGTCAAAGGGCTTTGTAAGAAAAAAACTCATGTTTAAGGGCTGGTTCTGTTCCCTGCATTTTTCCTGCAACTGTTGCGCTGCAAAAATCATTTCCGTTGTGCACCGTAGGGGACGAAATCCGCACTGTGACTCCGGGAGGAGCTCCTCGGCCACAGGGAGAAGATGGTTGAGGAGAACTCTCGCAATGACTTTCCCAGTGGCTGATAATAGTAATTCCTCTGTAGTTGCCGCAGTCGGACTTGTACCCTTTTTTAAAGATGGTCACGATCACTGCAACACAACACAGACAAAGCAGCCACCTTGCAGCCAACCACGGAACCAAAGAACTAAAAAGGGAGATATTGCAGACATCACAACAATCTCTGAGATTAGTGGGTCATTGTAGTTTTGACAATCCCTTTTTTTTCATTAATATAGCAAGGGGCTTGGTGAGAAGAAGCATTTTCATTTAGATGTTCTATTGCCAGCAGTATACATTCCTCCAGCAAGAAAGTTAGTGTCACCAAATTAACTTCTGGACTATGTTTAGCTCTGATTGCATCATCAAAGTCATAACAACATGGCTCTAAAAAGGACACTTTATTTTATGGACGCATTTATTTGTACTGCCAAAATGGCCAACATGCTCCAACCTTTGTTTCTGATTGGGCCCCTTTGAGGACAAGTCACACCAGGAAGTTTCACAGGAATGTGTCACTGGAACCACCCATCCCAAGCTCTCACCGACTTTGCAAATTGGAACTCGATCCACCTTGACTTCCTGAAGCGACAGAGGACAGAACAACCCAGAAGACAGCAAGGGCCAGCTAAAGTGCCTTACTCCAGTCCAAGTGCATGCCGCCCCCTAGCTAAAGTGCCTTATCCCAGTCCAAGTGCATCCTTCCCCCACCTCCACCCACCATAGATGGGGCATTGTGTACGGATAATTAATGGGTATGAAGTGAATAGTGACAGTGTCGTGACTTCTGGATATCATCCACTCCAATGATGTCGCATGTAGGGGGTTGGAAGAACATGATCCGTCTTCCCTGAGTTCCCTTTCTTCCCTCCAAACCCCCTCCCGTGTGTCTCTCTCCTCCCACCCCACCCCCCAGGCTCACTCTCCTCCAGTCTCTCTCTCTCTTCCACCCCCCACCCCCCCCAGTCTCTCTCTCTCTCTCCCAGCCTCTCTTTCCAGCCCAACTTCTCACTCTCCCCCTCCTCACCTCTCCCTTCCCCCACAACATCTCTCTCCCCACTAAGCTCTACACCCACCCCCCAAGCTTTCTCTCTCTCACCCCCACCCCCCCCGAGCCAGTTCTCTCCCTCTCCCCCTCAAGCACTCCCTCTCTACCCCCCCCCCCCCCCCCGCCAAGCTTTCTTTCTCTCACCCCCACCCCACCCGCCCGCCGCCACCGCTTGGGAGTCACGGTTCACGGGAGGCTTGGAGCCCAGTCAGACATAGGGTCCCACTTGCGGTTCGGGGTCCGACTTATCTCTCTCCCCTCGGCCTCTCTCTTGCCATCAGGCCCAGGCCCATCACCATCGGCTCCCTCCCGCCACCATCGGGCCCAGGCCGGCTGGGGGAAGAGAGTCTGGGCCTCATGTCCTGCTGCTCGCACAACGCGCATGGAATGATTCAGGCCGGGAGGTGGGCGGAGCTTGATAGGGGGTGGAGTTTGTCACCTGTCGGTCAAAAAAGTGCAGTCTGAGCAATGGCGGGGGGTGAGTCTGTCAAAAAAAGTGCAGGACAAATAGTTATCCCTTATTTTTCCGTGCTTAATACCATGAATATTCAAATAATCTAATAATGCTTCATTTCTTTATAGTTATTTAAGTGTTCTAAAGAATTTCATGCATAGATTTAATTATCAAAAGGGTACATTTTAAGAAAGTACCCACCTCTTTTTTTCCAATGGAATGCACCATACTCCTCCAATGCTTCTTCTCTGTCATCCAGCTGGGTGGGACTGCCTTTGCCTGGTTCCATTTGTATCTATTTAATCGTAGCCAGAGAATCACCTTCAATGGCTTATCTTCTCAGTCCTGCACCATTTCTTCTTGTATCCCTCAAGGATCTATCCTTGGCCCCCTCCTATTTCTCATCTACAGGCGGCCCCTTTCAACATCATCTATAAACACAATATCAGGTTCCACATGTATGCTGATGCCATACAGCTTTACCTCACCACCTCCTCTCTTGACCCCTCCACTGTCTCTAATTTGTCAAACTGCTTGTCCAACATCCAATCCTGGAGGAAAATAAATTTTCTCCCACTAAATATTGTGAATACTGAAGTAATTGTCTCCATTCCCCAGCCATCAACTTCATCCCACTGCATGGCAACTGTCTGAGGCTGAACCAGACTGTTCGCAACCTTGGAATCGTTTTGCCCCAAGGTGAGCTTCCAACCACATATCCGTTCCATCACCAAGACCATTTATTTCCACCTCTGTAACAGTACCTGACCCCACCCCTGCCTCAGTTTATCTGCTGCTGAAACCCGCATCCATGCTTTTATTGCCTCCAGACTCGACTATTCCAATGTTGCCCTGGCCAACCTCTCATCATCCACCCTCCATAAACTTGAGCTCATCCAAAACTCTGCTGTACCTATCCTAACTTGCACCAAGTCCCGTTCACCCATCATACCTGTGCTCGCTGACCTATATTGGCTCCTGTTCTGGCAACATTTCAATTTTAAAATTCCCATCTTTGTTTTCAAATCCCTCCATGGCTTCGCTCTTCCCTAACTTCGTAGCCGCCTCCAATCCTTCAAGACTTTAATGTCTTGATGCTCCGACAATTCTGGCTCCTTGTGCATTCCCGATTTTAGTTACTCACCATTGGTGGCCATGACTTCTGTTGTCTAGGCCCTATGCTCTGGAATTCGCTCCTTAAACCTCTCCGCCTCTTTACCTCTCTGCTTCTTTAAGATGCTCCTTAAAATCTATCTCTTTGTCTAAGTTGTTGGTCATCTGTCCTAATATCTCTGTATGCGGCTCGTTGACAAATTATGTTTGATAACACTCCTGTGAAGCACCTTTTACTATGTTAAAGGTGCTATATAAATATAAGTTGTTGCTGCTGTTGCGTATGAATGATCTTCATTTTCAATAGTCTAGAAAGTAAGAAACTTGAATTTATATAGTACCGTTCAAGACCTTAGGACATCCCAAAACTCTTCTCAGCAAATGAAGTACTTTTGAAGTGTAGTCATTGTTCTTGTGTAGGGGCCAAAGTTGGGCAGAGCAAACATTACAAGGACACCCTCAAAAGATCCCTGATAAAGTGCAACATCCCCACTGATACCTGGGAGTCCATGGCCAAAGACCGCCCCAAGTGGAGGAAGTGCATCCGGGAGGGCGCTGAGCACCTCGAGTCTCATTGCCGAGAGCATGCAGAAATCAACCGCAGGCAAACCAGTCCCACACACCCTTTCCCTCAACAACTATCTGTCCCACCTGTGACAGGGACTGTGGTTCTCGTATTGGACTCTTCAGCCACCTAAGGACTCATTTTTAGAGTGGAAGCAAGTCTTTCTCAATTCCGAGGGACTGCCTATGATGATGTAGGGCAATGCAGCTCTAAAAGTGCAACATTCTTCAAAAATTTCCATCCCTCTCTCTGATCCATGCTTCTTTCAAGAAGGATTTAAAGGATTACATTATGAGGACCAAAGTATTCTCCCGAGTTTACATGGTTGAAAGGTGATCTAATTAAGCTGTTTGAACAGAAAAAAATATTTGATAGCGTTTGTTATGTATGAATAAACAGTCTGACTAGATACTGTGAGCTCAAAGTAAAGTGTGATCTTAGTCTTTTATTGCAGGTCTCCAGAGTGCCCCTCCAGCGTGTGAGGCCTTAAGTACAGGTGCTCCCAAAGAATTGCGGGATCCCTTGGGACTCCAGGGGCTGAGCCCTCTGGTGGCTACACAAGGTATTTACAAGTTTACGTATATAACAATATACACCCCTAAAGTCAATAGTGTATCTATTTACAAGGTGAGTCAATCTGGGGCCTTTCTTTACCTGGTTGATCGTCTCGGTGCAAATGCTGGTTTTGGTGAAACGTTTGTTGGGCCCTCGCTGGGCTGCTATGCAGCTGGCCTTGCTGGGCTGCCTGGAGTGGTGAGCCCTGCTGGGCTGCTGCGGGTGATGGATTCTGCTTCGTGGTTAACCGCGGTGTCGGTTGCCACTGGTGTGTATGTTGGGGGGTCAAAGAAGGTAGGGTCCAATGTGGGTTGCTCTGGATAGTCCGTGAATCTGAGTTTGATTTGGTCTAAGTGTTTCTGGTGAATGAGTCCATTTGAAAGTTTGACCCAAAACACCCTCTTTGGCCACAACAGTGCCGGGAAGGCACTTGGGATGTGGTCCATAGTTCAACACAAATACAGGATCATTGATTTCAATTTCGCATGACACATTTGCGCTATGATATGTACTTTGTTGAAGCCGCCTGCTCTCTACCGTAAAAATAAAAAAGGGAAGGTGGCTCAACCGTGGCTATCAAGGGAAATCAGGGATAATATTAAAGCCAAGGAAGTGGCATACAAATTGGCCAGAAATAGCAGTGAACCCGGGGACTGGGAGAAATTTAGAACTCAGCAGAGGAGGACAAAGGGTTTGATTAGGGCAGGGAAAATAGAGTACGAGAGGAAGCTTGCAGGGAACATTCAAACAGACTGCAAAAGTTTCTATAGATATGTAAAAAGAAAAATGTGAGTAAAGACAAATGTAGGTCCCCTGCAGTCAGAATCAGGGGAAGTCAGAACGGGTAACAAAGAAATGACAGACCAATTGAACAAGTACTTAGGTTTGGTATTCACTAAGGAGGACACAAACAACCTTCTGGATATAAAAGGAGTCAGAGGGTCTAGTAAGAAGGAGGAACTGAGGGAAATCCTAATTAGTCGGGAAATTGTGTTGGGGAAATTGATGGGATTGAAGGCCGATAAATCCCCGAGGCCTGATGGACTGCATCCCAGAGTACTTAAGGAGGTGGCCTTGGAAATAGCGGATGCATTGACAGTCATTTTCCAATATTCCATAGACTCTGGATCAGTTCCTATGGAGTGAAGGGTAGCCAATGTAACCCCACTTTTTAAAAAAAGGAGGGAGAGAGAAAACAGGGAATTATAGACCAGTCAGCCTGACCTCAGTAGTGGGTAAAATGATGGAATCAATTATTAAGGATGTCATAGCAGCGCATTTTGAAAGAGGTGACATGATAGGTCCAAGTCAGCATGGATTTGTGAAAGGGAAATCATGCTTGACAAATCTTCTGGAATTTTTTGAGGATGTTTCCAGTAGAGTGTACAAGGGAGAACCAGTTGATGTGGTGTATTTGGAATTTCAGAATGCTTTCGACAAGGTCCCACACAAGAGATTAATGTGCAAAGTTAAAGCACATGGGATTGGGGGTAGTGTGCTGACGTGGATTGAGAACTGGTTGGCAGACAGGAAGCAAAGAGTA
Source organism: Pristiophorus japonicus (assembly GCF_044704955.1). Classification (NCBI taxonomy): domain Eukaryota; kingdom Metazoa; phylum Chordata; class Chondrichthyes; family Pristiophoridae; genus Pristiophorus; species Pristiophorus japonicus. Next base: position 71,056,271 of record NC_091986.1, read on the forward strand.
GGAGTAAATGGGTACTTTTCAGAATGGCAGGCAGTGACTAGTGGGGTACCACAAGGTTCTGTGCTGGGGCCCCAGCTGTTTACATTGTACATTAATGATTTGGACGAGGGGATTAAATGTAGTATCTCCAAATTTGCGGATGACACTAAGTTGGGTTGCAGTGTGAGCTGCGAGGAGGATGCTATGAGGCTGCAGAGTGACTTGGATAGGTTAGGTGAGTGGGCAAATGCATGGCAGATGAAGTATAATGTGGATAAATGTGAGGCTATCCACTTTGGTGGTAAAAACAGAGAGACAAACTATTTTCTGAATGGTGACAGGTTAGGAAAAGGGGAAGTGCAACGAGACCTGGGTGTCATGGTACATCAGTCATTGAAGGTTGGCATGCAGGTACAGCAGGCGGTTAAGAAAGCAAATGGCATGTTGGCCTTCATAGCGAGGGGATTTGAGTACAGGGACAGGGAGGTGTTGCTACAGTTGTACAGGGCCTTGGTGAGGCCACACCTGGAGTATTGTGTACAGTTTTGCTCTCCTAATCTGAGGAAGGACATTCTTGCTATTGAGGGAGTGCAGCGAAGGTTCACCAGACTGATTCCCGGAATGGCGGGACTGACATATCAAGAAAGACTGGATCAACTGGGCTTGTATTCACTGGAGTTCAGAAGAACGAGAGAGGATCTCATAGAAACATTTAAAATTCTGATGGATTTAGACAGGTTAGATGCAGGAAGAGTGTTCCCAATGTTGGGGAAGTCCAGAACCAGGGGTCACAGTCTAAGGATAAGGGGTAAACCATTTAGGACTAAGATGAGGAGAAACTTCTTCACCCAGAGAGTGGTGCACCTGTGGAATTCTCTACCACAGAAAGTTGTTGAGGCCAATTCATATATTCAAATATATTCAAAAAGGAGTTCGATGTAGTCCTTACTACTCGGGGGATCAAGGGGTATGGCGATAAAGCAGGAATGGGGTACTGAAGTTGCATGTTCAGCCATGAACTCATTGAATGGCGATGCAGGCTCGAAGGGCCGAATGGCCTACTCCTGCACCTATTTTCTTTGTTTCTATGTAGATCAAGGTGGATGAACAAGAGCCTTGTCTTAAGTGCCCTTTTCATGAGCAGTTCAGCAGGTGGAATCCCAGTGAGCGAGTGGGGTCTCTTGCGGGATCTAAGGAGGACTTGGGATAGGCGAGTCTTCAATGAGCCTTCAGTTACCCTCTTCAAGCTCTGCTTGATGGTTTGCACTGCTCTCTCTGCCTGACCATTGGCTGCTGGTTTGAACGGGGCAGATGTAACATGTTTGATCCCGTAACGGGTCATGAACTCTTTGAACTCGGCACTGGTGAAACATGACCCTGAAACCGTGCAAAATTCACAAGAACCACGCCCCCCCGCCCCCGACCCCCAAGTGTTTGGTCTCATTCGAAAGGAAATTTAAATTGGGACTATCTACCGAAAAGTTTGAAATCCTAAAGTGCTGATGGAAGAAACTATGAACTTTATTCAAATGTTGTACTTTTAAGAGACCAATTCAAGGCTATGGGCAGGCATAAAGAACTGACAGGAGACAACTTAATTATTGAGGCTGTCTGGGTGTTAGGACTAACATAATTGGTCTGGAGGAATGGGTATTCGAGAATCCTTCTTCACGAGAGACATTAGCATGACAACAAATAACCCAGAGATAACCAACCATCAACCTGAATCTGGAAAACCGTTTCAGCATATACATCACAAAGAGGCCCAATCCAGCCTGTATGCGAAAAATTAAGCACAAAAGGATATTGCGATTACCAAGCTAATATTTCCATCAGGAAACAGTTTTCGAAAATCAACCCACTCAAAAGATATTAATTTTTAACGAACCTGCCAAAATACTAAAAAGAGAAGTCAAGCCCGCTATAGTTAAACAATGAATCTTAGTTTGATTTGGGGCGAAGATTAGAACAGCTCAAACCGTATAACTGGCCCCTGTTTTTAACAGAGGTTAGGTTGCTAGGTAGCTACAAGGTTGCTACTACCTCAGATAACAGACTTTGCCATACAACCGAGACCAAGCTGATGTCATCAAGACAGGGAGAGAAACCAACACGACAGTTGTAAACTAACTTCTCCAGCCTCGAAGTCCTGCAGGAAGGAAGGAAGAAAGAACATCACCATCGTGGCAGCAACCGACCACAGCCACCGTGGTCCCTATGAAAAACGACTGCGATCGACCAAACTCTAAACAAAACTCCAACGGGAAGAAACCGAAGAATCAAAAAGTTTCCACTCTACAATCTAAGCCCTGACTACCAACAGGTGAAAACATTACCTAAAGAGACTTTGAATCTATTTCTAACAAAGAAAACCAGGTGCTTACTCCAAAGATCCATAACGTGCCTTACCGCATCAGCGGACTCAACCCAACTGAAGATTGCGCAGTAAGAAGTCTTCTCCGACGTTCGGGGTACAGCAAGCAGAACCTACCCCGAAATCGCGAACTACCGCTAACTGACCAGAAAGGATTGGTAAGCATAGTCCCTGCTTGCCCTGGAGTCTAACCTAGCTAGAATTCGGTATAGGGAGGTGGAAGGTATAATTTTATTGTACCCCCCCTTTGAATGTGTGATGCATTGTTCTTTATTGGAGTGATTATAAGTTTTGACATTGATTTTATTACAGTCAAGAAAATACAAAGTCCTTTTGCACCAAGCCAGTTGTCCTTTGCACTTTATCACATCCCCCAAATAAATCCAGAGTCTAGAACCCAAGGGAGTGGGAGCGATTCGAACCGCTGATAGGTCAGAGGTGAACCGGACCCCAGACCACCCCCCTTACAGCCCGTTGTTGCTCACAAGGTCATCAGGCAGGCCATGCGTGGCAAATATGGCCCGCAGGCTTTCAGTGCAGGCAGCGAACGTGATTGCCGACATTATCTCACATTCAATCCATTTGGAGTACACATCTACAACCACAAGGAACATTTTACCCAAAAACGGGCCTGCATAATCGACGTGGAGCCTGGACCACAGTTTGGAGGGCTAAGACCATAAACTTAGTGGCGCCTCCCTGGGTGCATTGCTTAACTGCGAGCATGTATTACATCTGTGAACGCAGGACTCTAAGTCTGCATCGCTACCAGGGCTCCACACGTGGGATCTGGCTATCGCTTTCATCATTACAATGCTTGGGTGAGTACTGTGGAGATCACTGATGAAAGTTTCCCTGCCCTTCTTGGGGACCACTACCTGATTGCCCCACAAAAAGCAGTCTGCCTGTATAGACATTTCATCTTTCCGCCGCTGGTACGGCTTTATCTCTTCCTGCATTTCCAATGGGTCACTGGACCAGCTCACGTGAAGCAAACAATTTTTTACGAGGGACAGTAGGGCTCCTGGCTCGTCCAGGTTCTAATCTGTCGGGCTCTGACGGGTGATTGCTGACTCTCGAATGCTTCCACTACCATGACTAAATCTGCGGGCTGTGCCATTTCCACTCCGGTGGTAGGCAGTGGCAGCCTACTGAGAGCATCGGCACAGTTTTCTGTGACTGGGCTGTGGCAGATGACGTAGTTGTATGCGGACAACGTGAGCACCCATCTTTGGATAAGGGCCGGATGCATTCATATTTATCCCCTTACTTTCGGAAAAAAGGGATATCAGTGGCTTATGGTCAGTTTCCAATTCAAACAGATATTGATGCATTTTCTTTACCCCATAAATACATGCTAACGCTTGTTTTTCAATCATACTGTAGGCTCTCTTGGCCTTAAACAGACTTCTGGATGCATAAGCAACTGGTTGCAATTTCCCAGATTCATTAGCTTGTTGCAATACACAGCAAACCCCGTACGATGACGCATCACATGCTAGTACCAAACGCTTAATGGATCTTACAACACAAGAAATTTGTTTGAGCATAACAATTTTCTACCTTTTACAAAAAGGCATTTTCTTGGCTTTTAACCCAAACCCATTTGTCTCCTTTACGTAGTAAAACATGCAGTGGTTCTAACAGTGTGCTGAGACCCGGTAAGAAGTTACCAAAGTAGTTCAGGAGTCCTCAAAATGACCGCAACTCCGTCACGTTCTGTGGCCTCGGTGCATTCTCGATTGCCTCCGTCTTCGAATCGGTGTCGGTGTGCCTGATGCCGTCAGCCGCGATTCTTCTCCCCAGGAACTCCACTTCAGGTGCCAGGAAAATGCACTTTGAGCGTTTTAACCTGAGTCCCACGCGGTTGAGTCGACTAAGAACCTCCTCCAGGTTCTGCAGATGCTCGACTGTGTCCCGACCTGTAACCAAGATGTCGTCCTGGAAGACCACGGTGCGCGGGACCGACTCCAGTAAGCTTTCCATGTTTCTCTGGAATATCGCCGCGGCTGATCGAATCCCAAACGGGTATCTGTTTTAAATGAAGAGACCTTTGTGCGTGTTGATGCAGGTGAGACCCTTCGATGATTCCTCCAGCTCCTGCGTCATGTAGGCCGAGGTCAAGTCCAGCTTCGTGAATGTCTTTCCTCCCCCCAGAGTCGCAAAAAGATCGTCTGTCTTTGGTAGTGGGTACTGATCCTGCAGAGAGAAAGGATTGATAGTTACTTTGTAATCACCACAGATTCTGATGGTGATGTCTCCCTTGAGGACTGGAACAATCGGACTGGCCCACTCGTTGAATTCGATCGGCAAAATGATGCCCTCTCGTTGCAGCCGCTCCAGCTCAATATCCACCCTCTCTCTCATCGTGTACGTTACCGCTCTCACCTTGTGATGGATGGGTCGCACCCCCGGAATCAAATGGATCTGCACTTTTGCTCCTTGGAACTTCCCGATGCCTGGTTCAAACAGCGAGGGGAACTTGTTTAAGACCTGGGCACACAAAGTGTCATCAACAGACGAGAGCGCTTGGATGTCGTCTCAGTTCCAATGTATCTTTCCCAGCCAGCTCCTGCCAAGCAGCGTGGGGCCATCGCTCGGTATCACCCAGAGTGGTAGCTTGTGCACCGTTGCATCATAGGAGACCTTTACAGTTGCACTGCTGATTACGGGAATCATTTCCTTTGTGTAAGTTCTCAGTTGAGTGCGAATGGGAGTCAGGACTGGCCTTGAGGCCTTGCTGCACCACAATTTATCGAAATGCTTTTTGCTCCACATCCTTGCTCGTGCCCGTGTCCAGCTCCATTGACACCAGGAGTCCATTTAATTCAACTTTCAGCATTATCGGGGGATACTTTGTGGTAAATGTGTACACCCCATATACCTCTGCCTCCTCGGTCTGAGGCCCTGGTCCATCGTGTTCCACCGTGAATCTGTCTTCCTCTGCAACATGGTGGGTTGCAGGATTAGCAGGATTTGCAGCTCGCCTGAACATACATTGGAGGTGTCCCATTGTTCCACATCCCTTGCAAACGTACCCTTTGAAGCGGCATGAATGGAAACGATGATCACCCCCGCAGTGCCAACAAGGTGTTAATGGCCTTGCATTCATTACCCTTGATGGCGGATTCTGAGACATCTGCGGACGTGCAGCTGCAGGCATGTAGGGCCTGCCCTGTATGTTATGATTTGGAAACAACATCACTATGTTCACAGTACTTGTAGCAACACTCGTGTGCTGAGAGATTTGCTTAGTATTGTCAATGGTGGCAAGAAACGCCTGGGCTATCGCGATGGCTTTAATCAAGGTTGGGGTCTCTACATTCAAAAGTTTGCGAAGTATCACTTCATTCCCAATGCCAAGTACAAAAAAGTCCCTGAGCATGTACTCCAAATGTCCTTCAAATTCGCAATGTCCTGCAAGGCGTCTCAGGTCGGCGACATAGCTCACTACTTCCTGGCCTTCAGACCTCTTGTAGGTGTAGAACGGATACCTCGCCATCATAACGCTTTCCTTCGGGTTCAGATGCTCCCGGACCAGTGTGCACAAATCATCGTACGATTTCTCTGTGGGTTTCGCTGGAGCAAGCAGATTTTTCATGAAGCCATACGTTGGTGCCCCGCAGACAGTGAGGAGAATCACCCTTCGTTTGGCAGCTTTTGCTTCTCCTTCCAGCTCGTTGGCCACAAAGTATTGATCGAGTCGCTCCACGAAGTTTTCCCAATCATCTCCCTCCGAAAATTTTTCCAGGATGCCCAATGTTCTCTGCACTATTGGGTTCGTCCTCTGTATCTCGTCGCCACTTTTTATTTATGAATAAAGAGTCTGACTAGAAACTATGAGCTCAAAGTAAAGTGTGACCTTAGTCTTTTATTGCAGATCTCCAGAGTGCCTCTCCAGCATGTGAGGCCTCCTTAAGTACAGGTGCTCCCAAGAGATTGTGCGATCCATTGGGACTCCAGGGGATGAGCCCTCTGGTGGTTACACAAGGTATTCACTTCATTAGATATATTCAAAATGGAGTAAGACAGTTCGTTAGATATATTCAAAAGGGAATTAGATATGGCCCTTATGGCTAAAGGGATTAAGGGGTATGGAGAGAAAGCAGGAAAGGGGTACTGAGGTGGATGATCAGCCATGATCTTATTGAATGGTTGTGCAGGGTCGAAGGGCCGAATGGCCTACTCCCGCACCTATTTTCTATGTTTCTATGTTTCTATGTGGCATATTAGGAACACACAATTCCAGCAATAGAATGCAGCAAATAATGCACAAATATATGTATACACATTATTTACATGATGAGGGCATCTGTCCATGGTGGCCAAAGTCTTCAGTCAGACTTCCTCTGGCATTTTTCACCCCTTACCATGACTCCCTCCCACACCTAGTGCTCCTTATTAATGTTGCCTTAGTGCCTGCAGAAAGGCTGCTTGAGGGCTGCTGTGTGTGTGGGGGAGTCAGTATAGAGGGCTTAGTAGGATTTCCTGGATCAGCTCTGGGCCTGGATGGCCGGGCGCGGACTCCACCACCTCAGCATCGGCGGCAGCAGTCTCGGGTGGCTCGGGTGCAGACCGCAGCAGGTGCAAAGGCGGAGCGGCAGTGGAGGGAGCCGGAATGCTGTCATTTTGAGCAATGAAAGCACCTTTCATTTCCAGCATACACCCGGGGCAGAGCCTGAGCATTCGGATCAAGATGTGTGAGCACACATTGCTGGCCTACTTCGGCACTGTCACTTCCCTGTTGGACTGTAGGGAACACAGAGGATGGCAGCAGTCAGTGTGTGCATGGCATCATTCTGTGACTGATTCAGAGCACACTGAGCCTGAAACACAGCAATCTGAGACTTCATGCCAGCAATCACTGACAGCAGCACATCATGAAGTCCTTGCATGGCTTGAGGCTCTGATGTGATAGCTGCTGTCATGTCAACTATGGCACGCGCCATCCCCTCTTGGATTCCACTGCTGCTCGTTTAGTCCATCACCATTTGTAAGCAGGCAAGGATAAGCTCGGTGGATGGTTGAAAGGCATAGGCAATGCTTCAGGCAGCGTTCCCCAACCTCAGAGCAAGTGCATCCATATGGTTTTTAATGATTACTGTACTAAACCAATACTTTTTATGTGATTTTGACAGAGGGGGCATTAATACACTGCCCCTTATCATCATACAATAGTTCTAAATAATATAAGGAAATGACGCAAAAGCAATGCAAAAAAAATATATGATCAGTGGGAAAGCACTAGAAACAATACTGAGCTGTTATTTGTGTTGGTTTAAATGCATGGTTCTGTAAGAAATAAATTGTAAGTGTTTCAAATAGGTGGTCTGAATTATACTGAAGGTAGTGAACTAATCAGTATTAGAAGGTTTAGACTGAACCTTCCCGTGCATTGCTCGAAATAAAGCCGGCAAACCTAAGGTTTTCTTTGTTTACTTCCGTCGTTAAACGGTGGGAGCTGGGCGAGGAGTTGATTAACTATATCAGTTAATTCACCCCGAGGAAGAGAAGCCTCCTTTTTACCCCTACATTTGACACTGCGAGCAGGGTGCAGACCCTCTGACCTGGACAATGTGACAGCTGAATGGCAGTGAGTATGATTTTGTACTACCTGCAGCTATAGCATTGATGGAAAAGAGGTAATCTGTATAAAGAAATTAGAAGGGTTAATCTGTAGAACAAGCTATAGCGAACCACAGAAGGACGAAAACCAAGGTTGGGGATATGTGCATTGCCTGAAAGAGAAGGATTACAACCTAAAAAGGGGTGGGACCCGAGGATATTTAGGAAACTGGCCAGTCGGATAAAATGCAGACCAAGGGGGGTCTCTGGAATATGGACCAAAAAGGTCCTGGTGTAAGTGCTAACAGGGAAAAGATGAAAAAAGAAAAATGCTGGAAAAAACATTGAATTCATAAAGGACCGCTTATTTTTATCAAAAGATAAAGATTCAACCTTGAAGCTACAGCTGCTAAAAAGGAAACAAATTGAACGTACAATTTGGAAAAAAAGTGTTTGCTATTGTTGTTATGTCTTGAATAAAGAGTCAGACCAGATACTGCAAGCTCAAAGTAAGCGTGACCGTCGTCCTTTATTACAGATCTCAGAGTGCCTCTCCAGCCTGTGAGGCCTCTTTATATACAGGTGCTCCGAAGGGATTGTGGGATCCCTTAGGACTCCAGGGGATAAGTCCTCTTGTGGTTAGACATGGTATTTACAGGTTTACACACATAACAACACCACCCCCCTCAAAAGTCAATAGTGTAACTATTTACAATGTGAGTCGATCTGGGGCCTTCCTTTCCTTGGTTGATCGTCTCGGTGCAAATGCTGGTTTTAGTGAGTCATTTTTTGGGCCCTCGCTGGGCTGCTGCGCAGCTGACTATGCTGGGCTGCTGGGGTTGGTGAGTCCTGCTGGGTTGCTGTGGGTGATAGGTTCTGCTTCGTGGTCAACCATTGGTTCGTTTGCCACTTGTGTGTGTGTTGGAGGGTCAAAAAAGGTGGAGTCTATTGTGGGCTATTCTGGATAGTCCGTAAATCTGAATTTGGTTTGGTCCAAGTGTTTCCTGCAGGTGAGTCCATTTGAGAGTTTGACCACAAACACCCTATTCCCCTCTTTGGCCAAAACAGTGCCAGGAAGCCACTTGGGACCTTGTTCAAAGTTCAACACAAATACAGGATCATTTATCTCAATTTCGCGTGACATATTTGCGCGATCATGATATGTATTCTGTTGATGCCGCCTGCTCTCTACCTGTTCATGTAGATCAAGGTGGACTAATGAGAGTCTTGTCTTAAGTGTCCTTTTCATGAGCAGTTCAGCGGGAGGGACCCCAGTGAACGAGTGGGGTCTTGTGCGGTAACTGAGCAGGACTCGGGATAGGCGAGTCTGCAGTGAGTCTTCAGTTACCCTTTTCAAGCTCTGCTTGATTGTTTGAACTGCTCATTCTACCTGACCGTTGGACGCTGGTTTAAACGGGGCAGATGTGACATGTTTGATCCCATTGTGGGTCGTGAACTCCTTGAACTCGGCACTGGTAAAGCACAGCCCATTGTTATTTACAAGGACATCAGGCAGGCCGTGCATGGCAAACATGGCCCGTAGGCTTTCAATGGTGGCAGCGGACTTGCTTGTCGACATTATCACACAATCAACCCATTTGGAGTACACATCTACAACCACTAAGAACATTTTCTCAAGAATGGGCCTGCATAGTCGACTTGGACCCTGGACCATGGTTTGGAGGGCCAGGACCATAAACTTAGTGGCGCCTTCCTGGGTGCATTACTTAACTGTGAACATGTATTACATTTGTGCACGCAGGACTCTAAGTCTGCATCGATGCCGGGCCACCACACATGGGATCTGGCTATCGCTTTCATCATTACGATGCCTGAGTGGGTGCTGTGGAGATCACTAATGTCCCTGCCCTTTTTTGGCACCACTACCCAATTACCCCAGAGGAGGCAGTCTGCCTGTATCGACATTTCATCTTTGCGCCGCTGGTACAGCTTTATTTCTTTCTGCATCTCTAACGGGACACTAGACCAACTCCCGTGGAGCACACAGTTTTTTTACAAGGGACAGTAAGGGGTCCTGGCTCGTCCAGGTTCTAATCTGTCGGGCGGTAAAAGGTGATTGCTCACTCTCGAATGCTTCCATTACCATAACTAAATCTGCAGCTGTCATGTATGCAACCTTCATACAACTGTAACCTTCATGTAACTGTAACCTTCATGCAACCACACTGTACACTGTATATATGTCCTGGAAATGCACACCTTGAACAAGGGGGTGAACTTGTGGGAGACACTCCTCACCTGGGCACTCAGGTATATAATGTGAGGTCCCACGCAGGGTCATCACTTCTTGGTCCTGGGAATAAAGAAATTCACGCAGTGACCGTGTCTGCAGTACATGCCTCATGTGATTCAGTAGCAATATGCAGGAACACCACATTTGGCGATGTGAAACAGGAATCACTGAACCACGAGGATGGCCACCAGTAGCACAGAGGAACGTTACTGTGTGGGTGAGGACTGGAACGACTTCGTTGAGAGACTCCAGCAGAGTTTCGTCATGAAGGACTGGCTGGGAGCGGCAGCGGCTGACAAGCAGAGGGCGCATCTACTGACCAGCTGTGGACCAAAGACATATGCGCTGATGAAAGACCTGCTCGCACCCGAGAAACCGGCGGACAAGTCCTTCGAAGAGCTCAGCCAGCTGATCAGTGAGCATCTCAAACCGGCGAGTAGCATACACATGGCCCGGCACCGGTTCTACACACACCGGCGTCGGGAGGGACAAAACATCTCGGACTTCGTTGCGGACCTGCGGTGCTTGGCCAGTCTCTGTAAGTTTACAGATGCCTGCAGGGGGGAGATGTTAAGGGATTTCTTCATTGAGGGCATTAGTCATGCCGGGATATTCAGGAAGCTCATAGAGACCAAGGACTTGACTTTAGAAAGGACGTCGTTGATAGCTCAGACCTTCATAGCAGGGGAAGAGGAGACCAAGCTAATTTACACGTGCAGCTCTGGTTCCAACATGGCGATGGACCAGGGAGTTAACGTTGTGAATGCGGCTCAGGACCCCGCAGGTAGGCAATGGCATTTTGAAACTGGCCAGACAGCAACAGACGCTAGGGTGTGCCTGTAACAGGGACAATGGAAAGGGCATCGACAATTCATGCCATCTCGAGGAACAATGCGTCCCGTGATGGGACCATTGACACCCAGCATCAGAGCGCTGAGAAACAACCAAAGGGAGAATCAGAGAGGAATGCCTAGTGTTTTTGTTAACAACAACTTGAGCTCATGCTGGAGGTGTGGGGGTAGACATACTGTGAAAAGCTGCAGGTTCCAGCAATTTATCTGTAGGAATTGCAACATCAGTGGACACTTGGCCAGAATGTGCAGGAAGGTTGTAGTGAGGCTAATCTACGAGACAGAGGAACCAAACGAGGGGTCTGCAATGCAGGATGATGCTTGGGGCAAAGCCATGGATGCTGAAGTTCAGCGGATTTATGTGGCTGACGTCCACAGCTCATATACCAAAACGCCACCCATGATGATGAAAGTTTTATTGAATGGCATCCCGGTGTGCATAGAGCAGGACACAGGAGCCAGCCAGTCCCTTATGAGCGCCCAACAATTTGAGAGACTATGGCCACACAGAGCTAGCAGGCCAAAATTGGAACACATTGACACGCAGCTACGGACGTACACCAAAGAGATTATCGCAGTGCTAGGCAGTGCGAACTTGGTGGTAACACATAATGGGTCAGGGAACCGGCTGCCACTCTGGATTGTCCCGGGAAATGGCCCCGCACTTTTGGGGAGGAGCTGGCTAGCCGAGATGAACTGGAAATGGGGGGATGTGCACGCCATTTCATTGGTGGAGCGAAGCTCATGCTCACAGGTCCTACAGAAATTCGGGGCACTGTTTCAACCTGGTGTCGGGACTTTCAAAGGCACCAAAGTAGTGATACGCATCACCCCGGATGCCAGACCAGTGTACCACAAAGCCAGAGCGGTGCCGTATGTGATGCGTGAGAAAATTGAAAGTGAATTGGACAGGCTGCTCAGAGAGGGCATAATCTCGGCAGTTGAATTCAGTGACTGGGCAAGCCCCATCGTTCCTGTGCTCAAAGCGGATGGCTCGGTCAGGATTTGTGGCGACTACAAGGTCACCATCAACCGAGTGATGCTGCAGGACCAATACCCGCTTCCGAGAGCGGAGGACCTTTTTGCCATGCTGACAGGTGGCAAGCTGTTCACCAAGTTGGACCTCACTTTGGCCTACATGACTCAGGAGCTGGCTGAAGAATCCAAGCTTCTGACCACCATCACGACGCACAAGGGTTTATTCATCTACAACAGGTGTCCGTTTGGCATTCGTTCGGTGGTTTCAGAGCAACATGGAAAGCTTGCTTAAATCCATTCTGGGAACGATCGTATTCCAAGACGACATCCTAATAACGGGTCGAGACACCGAGGAACACCTCCAAAACCTGGGGGAGGTGCTACGCCGACTGGACCGGGTAGGCTTGCGGTTGAAAAAGCCCAATGTGTGTTTTTAGTCCCAGAGGTTGAGTTTTTGGCAGGAGAGTTGCCGCAGACGGGATCCGGCCCACCGAAGCTAAAACGGAGGCGATCCGCCAGGCGCCCAGGCTCGGCAACACATCGGAGTTGCGATCATTCCTGGGACTTTTGAACTATTTCGGGAACTTTCTGCCGAACTTAAGCACATTATTGGAGCCATTACATGTGCTCTTGCGTAAAGATTGTGAATGGTTTTGGGGGGACGGTCAAGAACGGGCTTTCAATAGAGCGCGCAACCTCCTTTTTTCTAACAAGCTGTTGACCTTGTACGACCCCTGAAAAAAACTGGTTTTAACGTGTGATGCATCATCCTATGGGGTTGTGTGCGTGTTGCAACAGAGTAATGATGATGGCCGACTCCAACCAGTGGTTTATGCCTCCAGATCGCTCTCCCAGGTAGAGGGTGGATATGGCATGGTCGAAAAGAAAGCACTCGCTTGTGTTTACGGGGTGAAAAAGATGCACCAGTACCTTTTCGGTAGGCGGTTCGAGCTAGTAACGGACCACAAGCCGTTAACATCCCTGTTGTCCGACAGCAAGGCTGTTAATGCTAATGCGTCAGCTCGCATACAGCGATGGGCTCTCACGCTGGCTGCGTATGACTACACCATACGGCACTGGCCAGGAACCGAGAATTGCGCTGAAGCGATCATCAGGCTCCCACTGGCCACCACTGAAGGGGCGTCGGAGCAAAGCGCTGAAATGGTCATGGCCACTGAGGCTTTTGACACCGCAGGCTCCCCTGTCACAGCCCGCCAGCTCAAAATCTGGACCAACAGAGACCCCCTTCTGTCCATGATAAAGAAATATGTTCTGACTGGGGATTGGGCGCCCGCACACAGGGCGTGCCCCGAGGATGTCGGATCGTTTCACAGACAGATGGATGAACTCTCCATCCAAGCTGACTGCCTGCTATGGGGCAGCCGCGTAGTCATGCCCCAGAAAGGAAGGGAAGCATTCATCAGGGAACTTCACAGTGAGCATCCTGGCATTGTGCTAATGAAGGCCATTGCCCGGTCACATGTATGGTGGTCGGGAATTGACTCAGACCTGGAACACTGGGTTTGCAGGTGCACGACGTGTGCCCCCAGGGAGCCCCCCACAGTCCGTGGCCTTGGCCCACCAGGCCATGGTCACATGTTCATGTAGACTACGCGGGCCCGTTCATGGGAAAAATGTTCCTGATCGTTGTCAATGCATACTCGAAATGGATCGAGTGTGTCATATTAAACTCGTGCACGGCATCCATCACAGTGGAGAGTCTGCGCACGGTTTTCGCGACCCACGGCTTACCGGACATTCTGGTCAGCGACAATGGCCCGTGCTTCACCAGCCATGAATTCCAAGAGTTTATGTCGGGTAATGCATCAAACACATCCAGACAGCGCCGTTCAAGCCGGCTTCCAATGGCCAGGCGGAACGTGCAGTCCAAGTCATAAAACAGGGCATGCTCCGTATTCAAGGACCCACCCTTCAGCACCGTCTATCGAACCTCCTGCTGGCCTACAGGTTCCGCCCGCATTCGCTCACGGGAATCCCGCCAGCAGAACTACTCATGAAACGCACGCTTAAAACGCGGCTGTCCCTCATTCATCCAGCCCTGTCAGACATTGTTGAGGGCAAGTGCCAGTCCCAAACTGAGTGCCATGATCGAAACGCAAGGGGGAGTTGTATAGAAATTGATGACCTGGTATTTTTTCTTAACCATGCTTTGGGATCCAAGTGGCTTGAGGGCACCGTAATTGGCAAAGAGGGGAATAGGCTCATAGTGGTCAGACCCAACAATAGGCAGATATGCCGCAAACACTTGGACCAAGTTCAGCATGGACATTGAGGAACCTGAGGAAGAGCATGAGATGTTACCCACACCACTGCCAGTGGACGAGCAACAAGGACATTCACCAACATGCACAGTCCCTGCGGCCAGGCCGGACAGACCGGAATCACCTCAGGTGACAGAGATGCATAGAAACATAGAAACATAGAAAATAGGTGCAGGAGCAGGCCATTCAGCCCTTCTAGCCTGCACCGCCATTCAATGAGTTCATGGCTGAACATGAAACTTCAGTACCCCCTTCCTGCTTTCTCGCCATAACCCTTGATCCCCCGAGTAGTAAGGACTTCATCTAACTCCCTTTTGAATATATTTAGTGAATTGGCCTCAACTACTTTCTGTGGTAGAGAATTCCACAGGTTCACCACTCTCTGGGTGAAGAAGTTTCTCCTCATCTCGGTCCTAAATGGCTTACCCCTTATCCTCAGACTGTGACCCCTGGTTCTGGACTTCCCCAACATTGGGAACATTCTTTCTGCATCTAACCTGTCTAAACCCGTCAGAATTTTAAACGTCTCTATGAGGTCCCCTCTCATTCTTCTGAACTCCAGTGAATACAAGCCCAATTGATCCAATCTTTCTTGATAGGTCAGTCCCGCCATCCCGGGAATCAGTCTGGTGAACCTTCGCTGCACTCCCTCAATAGCAAGAATGTCCTTCCTCAAGTTAGGAGACCAAAACTGTACACAATACTCCAGGTGTGGCCTCACCAAGGCCCTGTACAACTGTAGCAACACCTCCCTGCCCCTGTATTCAAATCCCCTCGCTATGAAGGCCAACATGCCATTTGCTTTCTTAACCGCCTGCTGTACCTGCATGCCAACCTTCAATGACTGATGTACCATGACACCCAGGTCTCGTTGCACCTTCCCTTTTCCTAATCTGTCACCATTCAGATAATAGTCTGTCTCTCTGTTTTTACCACCAAAGTGGATAACCTCACATTTATCCACATTATACTTCATCTGCCATGCATTTGCCCACTCACCTAACCTATCCAAGTCACTCTGCAGCCTAATAGCATCCTCCTCGCAGCTCACACTGCCACCCAACTTAGTATCATCCGCAAATTTGGAGATACTGCATTTAATCCCCTCGTCTAAATCATTAATGTACAATGTAAACAGCTGGGGCCCCAGCACAGAACCTTGTGGCACTCCACTAGTCACTGCCTGCCATTCTGAAAAGTACCCGTTTACTCCTACTCTTTGCTTCCTGTCTGACAACCAGTTCTCAATCCACGTCAGCACACTACCCCCAATCCCATGTGCTTTAACTTTGCACATTAATCTCTTGTGTGGGACCTTGTCGAAAGCCTTCTGAAAGTCCAAATATACCACATCAACTGGTTCTCCTTTGTCCACTTTACTGGAAACATCCTCAAAAAATTCCAGAAGATTTGTCAAGCATGATTTCCCTTTCACAAATCCATGCTGACTTGGACCTATCATGTCACCATTTTCCAGATGCACTGCTATGACATCCTTAATAATTGATTCCATCATTTTACCCACTACTGAGGTCAGGCTGACCGGTCTATAATTCCCTGTTTTCTCTCTCCCTCCTTTTTTAAAAAGTGGGGTTACATTGGCTACCCTCCACTCCATAGGAACTGATCCAGAGTCAATGGAATGTTGGAAAATGACTGTCAATGCATCCGCTATTTCCAAGGCCACCTCCTTAAGTACTCTAGGATGCAGGCCATCAGGCCCTGGGGATTTATCTGCCTTCAATCCCATCAATTTCCCCAACACAATTTCCCGACTAATAAAGATTTCCCTCAGTTCCTCTTCCTTACTAGACCCTCTGACCCCTTTTATATCCAAGGCTCAGCCACCAGAGCCCCAACTGCGCTCTATGAGAGCACCTGAAAAACTTAACCTTTGACACAAAAAGACATGAGGGAGGAGGTGATGTCATGTATGCAACCTTCATACAACTGTAACCTTCATGTAACTGTAACCTTCATGCAACCACACTGTACACTGTATATATGTCCTGGAAATGCACACCTTGACCACAGGGGGTGAACTTGTGGGAGACACTCCTTACCTGGGCACTCAGGTATATAAAGGGAGGTCCCACGCAGGGTCATCACTTCTTGGTCCTGGGAATAAAGAAAGGTCACGCAGTGACCGTGGTCTGCAGTACATGCCTCGTGTGATTCAGTAGCAAGGTGCAGTGACACCACAGCAGGCTGTGCCATCTCAACCCCTGTGGTGGGCAATGGCAGCCTGCTGAGAGCATCGGCACAGTTTTCTGTGCCTGGCCTGTAGCGGATGGCGTCGTTGTATGCAGACAACGTGAGCGCCTATCTCTGAATGCGGGCCGATGCATTCGTATTTATTCCCTGACTTTCCGAAAAGATGGATATAAACGGCTTATGGTCGGTTTCCAATTCAAATTGGAGCCCGATCAGATATTGATGCATTTTCTTTACCCCGTAAACACACGCTAACGCTTCTTTTTTGATCATACTGTAGGTCCTCTCGGCCTTAGACAGACTTCTGGATGCATAAGCAACCGGTTGCAATTTCCCAAATTCATTTGCTTGTTGCAATACACACCTGACCCCATACGACGACGCATCACATGCAAGTACCAAACGCTTACATGGATCATACAACACAAGCAATTTGTTTGAACATAACAGCTTCACAGCTTTCTCAAAGGCATTTTCTTGGCTTTTACCCCATACCCATTCATCTCCCTTATGCAGTAAAGAGTGCAGGAGTTCTAACAATGTACTAAGACCCGGTACGAAGTTACCAAAATAGTTCAGGAGTCCTAGAAACGACCGCAGCTCCGTCACATTCTGTGGTCTTGGTGCATTCTTGATTGCCTCCGTCTTTGAATCGGTGGGCCTGCCTGATGCCGTCCGCCGCGATTCTTCTCACCAGGAACTCCACTTCAGGCACCAGGAAAACGCACTTCGAGCGTTTTAGATGAGCCCCACATGATTAAGCCAACTAAGAACCTCCTCCAGGTTCTGCAGGTGCTCGACGGTGTCCCGACCTGTGACCAAGATGTCGTCCTGGAAGACCATGGTGCGCGGGACCGACTTCAGCAGGCTTTCTATGTTCCTCTAGAATATCGCCACGGCCAATCGAATCCCAAATGGGCATCTGTTGTAAATGAAGAAACCTTTGTATGTGTTGATGTAGGTGAGGCCTTTCGATGATTCCTCCAGCTCCTGCATCATACAGGCCGAGGTCAAGTGCAGCTTCGTGAACGTTTTCCCTCCCGCCAGCATCACAAATAAATCGTCTGCCTTTGGTAACGGGTAGAAACATAGAAACATAGAAAATAGGAGTAGTAGGCCCTACGGCCCTTTGAGTCTGCACCACCATTCAATATGATCATGGCTGATCGTCTGTCTCACACCATATTCCCGCTTTTTCCCCATACACCTTGATGCCTTTTGTGTCTAGAAATCTATCTATCTCCTTCTTAAATATATTCAGTGACTTGGCCTCCACAGCCTTCTATGGTAGAGAATTCCACAGGTTCACCACCCTCAGTGAAAACATTTCTCCTCATCTTGGTCCTAAATTTCCTACCCCGTATCCTGAGACTGTGACCCCTTGTTCTAGATTTCCCAGCCAGGGGAAACATCCTCCCCGCATCCAGTCTATGCAAACCAGTCAGCATTTTATACGTTTCAATGAGATCCCCCTCATTCTTCTAAACTCTAGTGAATACAGACTTCGTCGACACAATCTCCCCTCATACGACAGTCCTGCCATCCCAGGAATCAGTCTGGTGAACCTTCGCTGCACTCCCTCAATGGCAAGTATATCCTTTCTTAGATTTTATTCTATAAGAAATAAAAAATTGAAGTCGTACCTTTAGCATCAAACTCCAATTCACCTTTCTGCACTCGGCCCGGAAAGGCAGCAGTGAGAAACGATTGATAGTTACTTTGTAATCACCTCATATTCCGACGGTGCCGTCTCCCTTGAGGACTGGAACAATAGGACTGGCCCACTCATTGAATTCGATCTGCGAAATGATGCCCTCTCGTTGCAGCCTGTCCAGTTTGATCTTCACCCTCTCTCTCATCAGGTAAGGTACCGCTCTCGCCTTGTGATGGATGGGTCACGCCCCCGGAATCAAATGGATCTGCACTTTTGCTCCTTGGAACTTCCTGATGCCTGGTTCGAACAGCGAGGGGAACTTGTTTAGGACCTCGGCACATGGGGTGTCGTCGACGGACGAAAGCGCTCGGACGTCGTCCCAGTTCCAGCGTATCTTTCCCAGCCAGCTCCTGCCGAACAGCGTAGGGCCATCGCACGGTACCACCCAGAGTGATAACTCGTGCACCGCTCCATCGTAGGAGACATTTACGGTAGCACTGCTGATTACCGTTATCAATTCCTTTGTATACGTTCTCAGTTTAGTACGAATGGGAGTCAGGACTGGCCTTGAGGCCTTGCTGCACCACAAATTGTCGAAAGTCTTTTTGCTCATTATGGACTGGTTTGCACCTGGGTCCAGCTCCATGGATACCAGGAGTCCATTTAATTCACCTTCAGCATTATTGGGGGACACTTTGCGGTAAATATGTGCACTCCATATACCTCTGCCTCCTTGGTCTGAGGCTTTGGTTCATCATGATCCACCATGGATCTGTCCTCTTCTGAAACATGGTGGTTTGCAGGATTAACAGGGTTTGAAGCTCGCCTGCACATTGGAGGTGTCCCATTGTTCCACAGCCCTTGCAAATGTATCCTTTGAAGTGGCATGAATGGAAGTGATGATCACCCCCGCAGCACCAACGAGGTGTTAATGGCCTTATATTCACCACCCTTGATGGTGGATTCTGTCATCTGCAGACGTGCAGCTGGAACCTGTAAGTCCTGACCTGTGCATTTCGATTCTAAAACAATGTTACTTTGTTCACAGTACTTGCAGCAGCACTCATGTGCTGAGAAATTTGTTTGGTATTGTCACTGGTGGCGATAAACGCCTGGGCTATCATTATGGCTTTACTCAAGGTTGGGGTCTCTGCAGTCAAAAGTTTGCGAAGTATTACTTCATGGCCAATGCCAAGTACAAAGAAGTCCCTGAGCATGTGCTCCAAATGTCCTTCAAATTCGCAATGTCCTGCAAAGCGCCTTAGCTCAGCGACGTAGCTCGCCACTTCCTGGCCTTCCGACCTCTTGTACATGTGGAACCGATACCTCGCTATCAGAACAATTTCCTTCGGGTTTAGATGTTCCCCGGACCAGTGTGCACAACTCATCGTACGACTTGTCTGTGGGTTTTGCTGGAGCGAGCAGGTTTTTCATGAGGCCATAGGTTGGTGCCCCGCAAATGGTGAGGAGGATCGCCCTTCGTTTGGAAGTGTTCACTTCTCCCTCCAGCTTGTTGGCCACAAAGTATTGGTCAAGTCGCTCCACGAAGGTTTCCCAATCAGCTCGCTCTGAAAATTTCTCCAGGATGCCCACAGTTCTCTGCATTGTTGTGGTGGGGGTTCGTCATTTGTATCTTGTCGCCAGTTGTTATGTCTTGAATAAAGAGTCAGACTAGATACTGCAAGTTCAAAGTAAGTGTGACCGTAGTCCTTTATTACAGATCTCAGAGTGTCTCTCCAGCCTGTGAGGCCTCCTTATATACAGGTGCTCCCAAGAGAATGTGGGGTCCCTTGGGACTCCAGGGTCCAGGGTATAAGCCCTCTGGTGGTTATACATGGTATTTACAGGTTTACATACATAACAATTGTCTTATACGAAAACTAATTTGAAGAAAGGAGATTTAAATAAGCTGTATTTGGTGTGAATGTGAAAATAATAAAAACTTACGAGTTAAACCCGACACAGAAGCTGCAGCTTTGTGCCAAGAATGAGAAACAAAGATGTTTAACTATGGACTGGAGGAAGACCATCAAAATGTTATTAAGTTCGGATTCAAAAGGGAGAAAAGATCTAAGCTATGCAAACTCAGCAAAGGAAGGAAAAAACTGGGAATTAGAAAATTCTTTAAAAAGATGGAACTGGCACGGAAGTTTAGTATTTGTGCCGAGAGAAATAAAACACAAGATTTGCTCAGTGAACGGGACCGTAAAAAAAAACGAAATGCTGGAATGTATATAGCTTGTGTGAAAATTGGATTTCAGTAAATAAAATTGCTATTAAAAATGTGTGGTCTTGTTTTAAATCAATTAAAAAAATCTTAGGCAAGTATTTGAATTGGAAGTTTAGAAAAATTGGAGTTTAATCTAAAATGCTTTCTTTCCCGATGAGAAGGTTTTATTTAAAGCTAACTATGACAGCTTTACGAATGACTTCTGTTGTTTTAACGGATTCCTAATTTCTAAGCAAGTTTTGAAGACACAAAGACTTGGGCGGGAAAAAAATTCGGATGACTACGCGAAGTCATGTAATGATGTCGGGCCTTCATACAAAACTGTAAAGGAGTTAACCCTTTCCATTGACAGCTGTTTTATACTGGACATTATTAATCTGGATTTCTTAATAAAAGAAATGAAAAAGCAGGGATAGCAGCCAGAAGACTCACCTAACAGACAGAGGAAATGGTGCGATATTCAGAATAAAAATAAAATGAAGAAAGCCTATGTAATAATACTCGCCTGCTACAGAGGACAGATCGATACTCAAACAAAACAAATTCAAGAGTTAGAAGCTAAGATAAATAAGCTGGAAGAGATAAAGACGGGACCAAATGGATTGTGTAGTGCGCAGCCATAGCACCATCACCTACGTCAATAGAGCCAATGTACTCTACGGTGGGTAAGTGTAGCCCATACATCCAACCTAACAGTAAACCAGACTGGGATAACGAGTACAGAGTAGAGTGGCCCCCAGCACATGATAATGGCTACCTATAAGCGGCGCCGATACGCACTACCACAATTCCCATCAACGGACGTAGAGCAGCCCACATTACCATACAGAAGGTACCCTTCAGCCCACAGGAGAGACAAATTCTATTGAATGAGTTACCAACCTCTAAAGCAAAGGTGAAAGAAATGCTAGCCCATGCTAGACAACCATAATCTAACCTTAGCAGACATTCATAATTGGAGTAGAATACTGAATGTGTCTCAAAAGGCAGGCGAAAGGGTAGGGGAGTACAGGGAATGACAGTAGATTGAATACAAAGATCACTCTGGGACTGATGACCCCGACAAAAATGATGCAGCATTCATGAAAATAGCTAAAGACGGACTAGAAGAAGCACATCAAAAGATAATTAAGTTGGGATTTAAAGTGGGGCACAATTACGATTAAACTTTGAAGTGGGCAGAACACGTTGAGGAGTCAAAGCCAGAACAAAGGGAGAATATAGCAAAAATAGCAGCAGAGACGAAGGGGCAGCTCACCTGATATGTTTTAGCTGCAATAAGGGAGGAGACACTGGAGGCGAGGCCCACAACAGGCAAAGAAGGAAGCACCCTTTTGCAGTAGGTGGATGATATCCTTATTGCCTCCAGCACAGAACAACAACACGTACTAGCTTTAACTACAGTGCTAGGAGCTCTACAGAGCACAGTATTAAAAATAAATCCTCGGAAGGTGCAGGTGGGAAGGAACGAAGTAACATATCTAGGATACATAATATCACAAGAGAAGAGATAGATGCCTAAGGACAGAAAGGAAGCAATTTGATCAATGCCCAGGCCAGAAACCATGAAAGGGGTCAGGCAGGTACTGGGCTATTCAACTACTGCAGAAATGCCGAGATCAGGAAATTGTGGTTGTAAGGTTAAAACAAGCTCTCACAAGTGCTCCAGCCCTGGGGTTACCCAACCAAAATAGGCCCTTCCACATCTATACCCACCTCAGTAAAGATCATTACATGGGGACAGGCATAGGCCAGTGGCATAGTAATGTCGGGACACATACCCAGCATACCTTAGTACATTGCTTAACACAGGAAGGCTAAAAACGGTATCCGACGCGTGAAGAGCTAGGTGGGAAGCAATGCTCTTACCTCTCCCCCCCCGCCAACGGGTAGGCACAATAAAAGACAACTGTAACAACCCTGCAGGATGGATCATTATGCAGGGAAAGGAGCATCAGTGTAGCCCGACAGGAGAACACGAGGGAAGTAGTCAGGTTTGAGGAGGCAGACATGGATTGATATGTAGATGGGTTTCGGCGCTATGTGAACGGGATACCACGGACGGGATGGGCCGTGGTAGATAGCAACGGCCGGGATGGGCCGTGGTAGATAGCAGTGGATAGGTCAAAAGAGAAATGTTGGCGAGAAAGGATTTATACACAAACTATGCTGGACTAAATGTACTGGTTGTAGTGCAAGGGAACTCATCTTGCTAGTATTATCCTGTAAAAAGGTGGAACCGACATAAGAGGCAGGCCCTAGCCAATACTATAGGTAAAACATTGAATAAAGGGAAATCAGACAATAGGGCAGAAAGGACCCACTTAGTATAACCTTGATGGGAAAGCCAACAAGTAGATCCTGCAGCTTGGGAAGTAGCGCTACCCAAGCGAAAGGACAACCCTGGAAGCTCACCCATGAGGAATTAATTGGGAAATGGCCTATCTTGGGCATATAGCCAAGGGCCATTAGGGGGGAATTGTAAGAAATAAATTGTAAGTGTTGCAATTGGGTGGTCAGAATTATGCTGAAGGTCGTGAACGAATCAGTATTAGGAGGTTTAGGCTGAACCTTCCCATGCATTGCTCGAAATAAAGCCGGCAAACCTGAGGTTTTGTTTGTTTACTTCCGTGGCCGTTATACAGTGGGAGTTGGGCAAGGTGTCGATTAACTATATCAGTTAATCCACCCAGAGGGAGAGAAGCCTCCTTTTTACCCCTACAATTCCAAATCTAGAAAATAAACATTAACATTTCTATTAGTTATGAAGTTCTGCCAGTATCTGTGTAACTGGTGGCCACTCTCTCCTCCCCCACAATGCCACTGACATAAACCAGTCCTGCTACAAACCATCCACCAATTGCACATCCCCCCCTTGGTCCCCATCAATTCATATCTTCTCATTACATAAACAAGCAACTGAAAGAACGAGTTGCTACCCAGCAACCAAGAATGGGCAACACAGGAAAGTGGTGAAAGGTAATACATTTTATGTGAATCTACTAAAGAACAGAAACTTAACAACATAATGTTTCTCAAATGCCCATGTTGAAGTACAAAGCTTCATTTTTCCTTCATGATGCAACCACTGTGGCTTCAGCAGGGGTAGAGGGAAGTTGCCCATAGCCCTGCTCTGACTGCTGAGATGCTCTTGGCCAATGATCTCTTGGTTTTGGAGCCTGTGAGGGCCCTGTCAAAGAGGAGGCAGCATGTTGAATGGGGAGGGTTGTGGCAGTGAGTGAGATGTCGGAGCGCTTTGAGTGGAGTCGCCACATCCATGTCCCCTTTTTCCAACATCCTCATGGAGCAGCCGCACTTCACTCCTACCACTCTACGGAGAGCAGCTTGGTGCAGATCAGTGGTGTGCTGCAAGGTGACATCCTATTTAAGGCTTCAGACATGTTGGCATCTATAGTCTTCACGGCCATGGTCAAAGCTTCCATGGACTCATTTTATTGCAGTGATTGATTTTCCATGGATTTGGCCACTCTATCAATGGAAGTAGACCTCCTCACAATGTCCTGTGACATAAACCCACTCATGCTTGAGCTTGACTCTTGCATTCTGTAATTATGGACAGTGTGCGTGGAAGGTCTGCCAGTATGTCACAGATTTTTTGCTGCACCTCAATGATTATCCTTTTCATTGAGAGCATGCTTCCAGGGTATAGGATCTGTGCCCAGCTGAGCAGAGTTTGGAGTAGATTGAGCCCTCTGGCGTGGGCTCTCAACAGCTGTCCCTGACTGTTGCTCACTTGTAAAATGTGAATCACCAATTGAAATCCCAGCTAACTGGCCACATGATAAGTGAAAGTATATGACGTGGTGCATGATAAGCATGTGCCCTGTGACGGTGCATTCTCAGAAAGAATCAGCTCATATGAGGATCCATCAAATGTGATGCACACATAAAGGACTGGCGGAGAGAAACTATATGAATTAGTACTGGCAAGGTAAGAATGTTGCAACTTATCATTATGAAGATGATCATATTTCACTCGCTGCTGAAATCAAGTCAACATGACTTAAGTGTTTTTGGCATATGGGCCACTTTGCTGATGATTGAGAGTAGACTGATGGGGCGGTAATTGACCGGATTGGATTTGTCAGCAGGTAGCTGGGAGATCCCCATCTCCCTATCTTCGATGCTCAGGAATGCCGAGACAATACTGATCTCCAGCGTTTCTTTCTTTGCAGGTGCCAGCTATGAGATCTGTGGAGGACCATCTCTGATACTCTCCCCCTCACTTATGTTTTGCGCTCTCGTCTGCAATGGGGGAAAGGCCTACGAGTGACTGAATGGCATGTGTTTACCCGATAGATGGAGTGCATTTGGTGAGGGTGACAATCGGGGAGAGGAATTAAATTGTATAATGATTAGGGTGTGTGTCAGTGGTGGATATTTTAATGGGGATGTGAGGAAGAACATAGAAAGAGGATGGGTGTGCTTGCAAGGTAACTGGGTGTGAGGACTGATTTGATGTGATGTGGGCCATGCCCAACATGAGATTCCCAAAGCATGCGCTCTATGTAGAGCTTCGACATGGCAAGTGAACCTCAGATAGGCACAGGAAACACTTCAAGGATACTCTCAAAGCCTCCTTGATTAAGTTCAACATCCGCACCGACTCCTGGGAATCCTTGGCCCAAGACCGCCCAAAGTAGATGAAGAGCATCTGGGAGGGCACTGAGCACCTCGAGTCCCATCGCCGAGCAGAAACCAAGCGTAGACAGTAGAAGGAGTGTGCATCAACTCAGACTCCCCGACCATCCTTTCCTTCAAACACTGCCCCACCTGTGACAGAGACTGTAAATCCTGCACTGGAATCCTCAGTCACTTGAGAACTCACTTTAAGAGTGGAAGCAAGTCATCTTCAACTCCGAGGGAGTGCCTATGACAAGACAGAGTAAAGGGATGGAGTAGGCAAATTTCCAAATGTACTCACCTTTGCTGACCAGGTTAGATCATTGAAGCACATTCCGCACTGAAGTCAGTAGCTCCTGCTACTGACCTCCTCGGCCTGATCCAGCCATGTCTTCTTTGTAGCAGCAGCAGGTTTCTTCCTCCTTTTGCTGGGAAAAAGTATCTCTATCTGGCTCTTCACAGCCCCCAGCAGTAAATCAAGAGAGGCATCCTGAGTCCATATTCTGCAATTGATGTCTCTGTGCCTGTTGTGTATGGAGAAAGAGTCAGACTGAGCACTGTGAGCTCAAAGTAAAGTGTGACCTTAGTCTTTTATTGCAGGTTTCCAGAGTGCCTCTCCAACCTGTGAAGCCTCCTTAAATACCTGTGCTCCCAAGGGATTATGGGATCCCTTGGGACTCCAGGGGAAGAGCCCTCTGGTGGCTGTACAGAGTAAATACAAGTCCACATAAATAACAACATTCCCACCCGCAAAGTCAATAGTGTAACTATTTACAATATGAGTCGATCTGGGGCCCTTCTTGCCCTGGTTGATCGTCTCGGTGTGAAAGCTGGTGTTGTTGAATCATTTGTTGGGCCTTCGCTGGGCTGTTGTGCAGCTGGCCTTGCTGGCTGCCTGGTGTGTTGGGCCCTGCTGGGCTGCTGTGGATGATGGGTTCTGCTTCGTGGTCAACCGTGGTGCTGGTTGCCACTGGTGTGTATGTTGTAAAAAGGTAGGGTCCAAGGTGGGTTGCTTAGGATAGTCCGGGAATCTGAGTTTGATTTGGTCCAAGTGTTTCCGGTGAGTGAGTCCATTTGAAAGTTTGACCCAAAACACCCTGCTCCCCTCTTTGGCCATGACATTGCCGGAAAGCCACTTGGGAACTTGTCCATAACTTAATACAAATAAGGATCATTGATTTCAATCTCGCCTGACACATTTGCACTATCATGGTATGTACTTTGTTGAAGTTGCCTGCTCTCTACCTGTTCATGTAGGTCAGGGTGAACTAACGACAGACTTCTCTTAAGTGCTCTTTTCATGAGCAGTTCAGCAGGTGGGATCCCAGTTAGTGAGTGGCTAAGCAGGACTCGGGATAGGCGAGTCTGCAGTGAGCCTTCAGTTACCCTCTTTAAGCCTTGCTTGATGGTTTGCACTGCTCTCTCTGCCAGACCATTGGACGCTGGTTTAAACGGGGCAGATGTGACATGTTTGATCCGTTACAGATCATGAATTCTTTGAACTCAGCACTGGTAAAACATGGCCCGTTGTCACTCACCAGGACATCGGGTAAGCCGTGAGTGGCCAACATGGCCCGCAGGCTTTCAGTAGTGGCAGCAGAAGGGCTAGCCGACATTGTCTCATATTCAATCCACTTGGAGTACGTGTCTACAACCACAAGGAACATTTTACCCAAGAACGGGCCTGCATAGTCGACGTGTACCCTAGACCACGGTTTGGAGAGTCAAGACCATAAACTAAGTGGCGCCTCCCTGGGTACATTGCTCAAGTGCGAGCATGTATTACATCTGTGAATGCAGGACTCGAAGTCTGTATCGATACCGGGCCACCACACATGGGATCTGGCTATCGCTTTCATCATTACAATGACTGGGTGGGTACTGTGGAGGTCATTGATGAAGGTGTCTCTGCCCTTCTTGGGGACCACTACTCAATTGCCCCAAAGAAGGCCGTCTGCTTGTATAGACGTTTCATCTTTGCACCACTGGAAAGGCTTTAGCTCTTCCTGCATTTCCACTGGGACACTGGACCAGCTCCCGTGAAGCACACAGCTTTTGACGAGAGATAATAAGGGGTCCTGGCTTGTCCAGGTTTTGATCTGCCGGGCAGTGACAGGTGATTGCTCACACTCAAATGCTTCTATAACCATGGCTAGATCTGCAGGCTGCGCCATTTCCACCCCCGTGGTGGGCAATGGCAGCCTTCTGAGAGTATCGGCAGTTTTCTGTGCCTGGTCTGTGGCGGATGGCGTAGTTGTATGCGGACAACATGAGCGCCGATTTCTGGATGCAGGCCGATGCGTTGGTATTTATCCCTTTACTCTCAGAAAACTGCCCAACTCCTCCAAATGACATCTTTGGATTGTACCTTTAATACTCGTGATGAGATTGACTTAATGCAGCTCCCCATCACGCATGCTACCCTGCATTCGACCCCAAACCTGAAGTAAAATTATAAAGAGGTGCCTGCATTAAAATACTACAGATAAACAGATATGCTGAAATTACTTCCAGGTTTCCCACGTGATATAGGATTGTCCCGCTGTCCTCAATGCACCTTGAAGTTAATATCAGGACCAATGTTTCTGCCCTGAATTGAATTCAAAAGCCACACCTCTTATTCTAAATGTGTTCCTTTTGAGCAATACTATTATTGTAGCTCGTGTATAAATGCTGATCAGCAGGAGTTTCAAATAGCTGTACCAATTTGTGTGGTCCAGGTGAAACTAAAAGTGTTGCGATCTGGTAAACATTTGCAGTGCATCAGAAACTATTCCAGATACATTTTCAGGACAATGAAACTTTTTGCATATCCCAACATTTATCTTCTTCAGTTGCTTAAAGTGTAATACTTATAGGCTTGCAATTAGAGAAGACATTGTGGTTCGGTTACTAAGAGAATAATGGATGGGCTGGATTGATTGACAAGGAATGATGTTATGAAAGCATTCACATAATGTCGTACAGAACATAAGGCAGCATGGGACAAGAAAAGGCCCTCATTCCATCAACCCTGACTATAGAGCCTGCGTAATAGGCCCTATAATTTTATTTTATATTCGTTCATGGGATCTGGACATCACTGGCAAGGCCAGCATTTATTGCCCATTCCTAATTTCCCTTGAGAAGATGGTGGTGAGCCAATTTATTGAAATGTTGCAAACCATGTGGTGAAGGTATTCCAAAAGTGCTGTTAGAGAGGGAGTTCCAGGATTTTGACCCAGCAACAATGAAGGAACAGCAATATATTAACAAGTCAGGATGGTGTGTGACTTGGAGGGGAACTTGGAGGTGGTGGTGTTCCCATGCGTCTGCTGCCTTTATCCTTCTCGGTGGTAGAGGTCGCGGGTTTGGGCGGTGCTGCCGAAGAAGCCTTGGCACTCGATGCTGTACAGCTTGTAGATGGTACACACTGCAGCTACGGTACGCCGGTGGTGGAGGGTGTGAATGTTTAGGGTGGTGGAACGGGTCTGAATGAAGCGGGCTGCCTTGTGCTGGATGGTTTCAAGCTTATTGAGTGTTGTTGGAACTGCACTCACCCAGACAAGTGGAGAGTATTCATTCGCACTCATGACTTGTGCCTTGTAGATGGTGGAAAGGCTTTGAGTCAGGAGGTGAGACACTCGTTGCAGAATACCCAGCCTCTGACCTGCTCTTGTAGACACAGTGTTTATGTGGCTGGTCCGCTTAAGTTTCTGGTCAATGGTAACCCCCAGGCTGTTGATGGTGGTGGATTTGGCGATGGTAATTGTTATAGATGTAAACTTGTATTTACTCTATACAGCCACCAGAGGGCTCATCCCCTGGAGTCCCAAGGGAGCCCATAATCCCTTGGGAGCACAGGTATTTAAGGAGGCCTCACAGGTTGGAGACGCACTCTGGAGACCTGCAATAAAAGAATAAGGTCACACTTTACTTTGAGCTCAAAGTGTTCAGTCTGACTCTTTCTCCATACATAACAGTAATGCCATTGAATGTCAAGGTGCAATGGTTAGACTCTCACTTGTTGAAGATAGTCATTGCCTGGCAATTGTGTGGTGCGAATGTTACCTGCCACTTATCAGCCCAAGTTTGAATATCGTCCAGGTCTTACTGCATGCAGGCATAGACTGTTCCATTATCTGAGGAGTTGTTAATGGCACTGAACACTGTGCACTCATCAATAAACATCTCCAATTTTGACCTTATGATGGAGGGAAGGTCATTAATGAAGCAGCTGATGATGGTTGGGCCTAGGACACTGCCCTGAGGAACTCTTGCAGCGCTGTCCTGGGGCTGTGATGATTGACCTCAAACCACAATAACCATCTTCTTTTTGCTAGGTATGACTCCAGCCAGTGGAGTGTTTTCCCCGATTCCCATTGACTTCAGTTTTACTAGGGCTCCTTGATGCCACACTCGGTCAAATGCCACCCTGATGTCAAGGGCAGTCACTTTCACCTCATCTCTGGAAAGCAGCTCATTTGCCCACGA
Organism: Pristiophorus japonicus; assembly: GCF_044704955.1. Classification (NCBI taxonomy): domain Eukaryota; kingdom Metazoa; phylum Chordata; class Chondrichthyes; family Pristiophoridae; genus Pristiophorus; species Pristiophorus japonicus. The sequence goes on from NC_091986.1 coordinate 71,085,769, forward strand.
TTAATGTTAATGGGGTGGTAACCAGCTGGATTGGATTGTCCTGCTTTTTGTTGACAGGACATACCTAGGCAGTTTCCAACATTGTCGGGTACATGCCAGTGTTGTTGCTTTCCTGGAACAGCTTGGCTAGAAGTGGGGCTAGTTCTGGAGCACAAGTCTTTAGCATGATAGCCATGATGTTGTCGGGGCCTATAACTTTTGCTGCATCCAGTGCGCTCAGCTAGTTCTTGATATCACGTGGTGTGAATCGAATTGGCTGAAGACTGACTTCTGTGATGGTGGAGACCTCAGGAGGCCGATATAGATGCCATTTAACCTCCATAAGTAAATTCTACATGAATATTTACAGATTTCCAATGATAATAAAGCAAAACTGTTACATATTTTCTATCTTCAATTCATTATGCATCCTTTGTTTGCGGCTCGCCACAGAAACTTTTCTCCTGCATTGTATTCCTTAGAGTAATGGTTGTCAGGCTCTGCCTAGCCATTTCGTAGCCAAGTAATTATCCAGCTCCTTTTTTAAGGCAGTTACTTGACACAAGATGAACTACCTACAGGTAGCTAACTACACTTCAAAAGTACTTTATTGGCTGTAAAGTGCTTTGAGCGTCCGGTGGTGTGAAAGGCGCTATATAAATGCAAATCTTTTTTTTTCCCTTTATTGGCTCTCTATCCAAATATCCAATGACATCGAGGGAAAACACTTTCTATTGTCTCTTGTCTTCTTTGAAGTTTACTCATTTTAAATTTTAATCTTATTGCTCTGTACTAACAGTCTAAATCAAATAGATTACTTTCACTTAAATCTGTGCCTCCCAGCTCTGTGCATACCTTCTCATAATTCAGACCTCCAGGCTCCAGAATTAGCTTTGATCTTCCTTGAGCCCTGTTCAATTTATGACTCTCCCTTGAACTCCCTTTAAGGTCATGGGGAACTCGTGCTTCCCTGGGGCAATCAGGCTGTTTGCTTTCTGCTTATGTAATGTGATAAAAAAAATAGTAATATCACAGTAATAAAGTTCCTGCAGTCAAAGAATGTGTGGATTGAAGATGTGGCTACAGCACTGTAGCAGCAATTCTCAATGATGCCTCCTCACTGCGGGGGATGTGATAAGCCAATTTACCCTGTGGGGCTTTCATTAATTAAACTCAAATGTGATACAAAAAAGGAAAAGCAAAGTTGCACAAAATAATATGAGTGCTGATCAAATAATTTTAAAATTGTCACCTGAACCATATTGTTTCCTAGAAATCATTCCTTTTTGAAAACGAATGTATATTGTGGAGATAGCATGAGATTTATTTTGATTTTATTTGGATTAATTATGATGTCATTGTTGCAAACTAATTACTTGAAAATCTGAAGTTTAGGACCCGAAAATAAAAAGACAATGGACGCAAAGTTCACATCTGTAGCACCTGTTTTTTGGCCACTATTGAGTTCCTTTAAAAAGATCCAAAATAGTGTCCACGGTGCGACACAGTTCTGATGTGAGTCGTGCCAGGCGCCATATTGGTGAAGGTGTTAGCGTGCAAATTGAGCATCCGCCAGAAGTATGCAGAGTAGGCAGGTAATGCCGTTGATCAGCAGGTAACGCTGATTTAATGCCAGCGCTGCCATTTTGGAGCTCAACCCTCCAGCTAGTGCTCTCTCTTAAGATCTCACAGCTGAATTCAGCCGCAGGAAGAATCCTCCACCAGCGCTGTTAAAGGGACCATCAACTACTTACAGGTTAATTGCTGATTGATTTCTGCTGGTTACGATTGTACAAGTGTTTGGTGCTTTCACGAGTTTAAATTTGCTAAAGTCTGCAGGTAGTGGTGTGGAGGTGCTGAAGGATTTTGTCTTGACTTCAAGGTTTCTGTACAAACTACTTGCTGCCGGATATGGGAACAATAGTCGGCATTTCATTTGGAATACAGCATGACTGGGAGAATGAGCAGAGACGATACAAAGCAGGGAAAGCTGCTAGAAGAGGGAGGAGGGGGAGGAGGAAAAGGGCTCTCAGTAGGAGGTCATATCCATCAAGGGCAATGACTATCTCCAACAAGCAAGAGGATAACCACCACCCTTTGACATTCAATGGCATTACCATCACCGAATCGCCCATTATCAACCTCCTGGGGGGCACCATTGACCAGAAACTTAACTGGACCAGCCACATAAATACTGTGGCTACAAGAGCAGGTCAGAGGCTGGGTATTCTGCATCAACTGACTCACCTCCTGACTCCCCAAAGCCTTTCTGTCATCTACAAGGCACAAGTCAGGATTGTGATAGAATACTCTCCACTTGCCTGGATGAGTGCAGTTCCAACAAAACTCAATCAGCTCAACACCATCCAGGACAAAGCAGCCCACTTAATTATCCACCCCATCCACCACCATCTACAAGATGCACTGCAGCAACCCGCCATGGCTTCTTCAACAGGGCTTCCAAACCCTCGACCTCTATCATCTAGAAGAATGAACAACATCAGCTGCAAGTTCAACTCCATCCTGACTTGGACGTATATCGTCGTTCCTTCATCGTCCCTGGGTCAATATCCTGGAACACCCTCCATAACAGCATTGTGGTAGTACCTTCACCACACGGACTGCAGCTGCTCAAGAAGGCAGCTCATCACCATCTTCTAAAGGGCAATTTGGGCTGGGCAATAAATGCTGGCCTTGCCAGGGACATCCACATCCATTGAACGAATAAAGAAAAATTCTGAGAGGGGCAACAAGTTTGTGCTCCACTGGCGCACTGCCATTCCCATGGGGCGACATCTCGGCAATCCTAGAAATCAGTTTGAGGGCATATTGCTGGACTGCTGTGACACCCTGCAAATAGTAAGGTACCTGCTGCGGTGGCTCAGTGGGTAACACACTCACCTCTGAGTCAGAAAGTTGTGGGTTCAAGTCCTACTCCAGGGATTTATGCACATAAATCTAGGCTGACACTCCAGTGCAGTGCTGAAGCAGTGCGGCACTGTCGGAGGTGCCATCTTTTGGATGAGACGTTAAACTGAGGTCCCGTCTGCTCTCTCAGGTGGACGTAAACGATCCTTTGGCACTATTTCAAAGAAGGGCAAGGGAGTTATCTCTGGTGTCCTGGCCAATATTTAACCCTCAATCAACAAAACAAAAAATTATTATTTGGTCATTATCACATTGCTATTTGTGGAAGTTTGCTGTGCGCAAATTGGCTGCCGCGTTTCTCACTTTATAACAGTGATGACACTCCAAATGTACTTTATTTTCTGTAATGCACTTTGAGACGTCTGGTGGTTGTGAAAGACGCTATATAAATGCAAGTCTTTAATTCTTGTTTATGAACACTGTTATCCACAGCTATGATGGCAGCAAGCTGACCTCGCATGACAGAATTCTCAGCGTCCGCTGCAGCACCCACATATAGGATGGCTTTTGCTTGTGCTGCAATGGAAGCTGAGACATCAGCCGTCAGATGGTTGGGACCACAATTGTGCTAATGGAGTTGGCCACCATTTCCCTGCGCAAGTTTGGTGCTGGACTCCTCTTTGCTCCTTAACATTGCACTCAGGCTTTCTGCCAGGCCTAACAATGCACCAAGCATTTCCTTGTGCAGATCCATCAGCCTTCTGATGTAGCCCGCCCCATCAAAGAACACATCTGAATCCGCTGCAGCAGAAATCATGTGCGACTCCGCCCTTCGGCGAGCTGGCACCTGTGCAACCCCTTCCCCCTGCTCTGGCTGCAGGACACTCTGGCTCGGTGTCTCACCACGTGCAGATCCCGCCACTATGCAATCCACTAAATTATGCGCAGTATCAATATCTGAGCTAATGGCTGTTAATATGAAATCGAGTGACTCTTCATCATTAGTGTCTACTTGCTCTTGCACCTCTTGCTCTTTCACTACTGACTGGTAGTTCTTGGGTATTTAAAAAGGAGAAAGTCACAAGGGTAGGGTTGTGGTGAGGAGGGATGGGGAGTAACAGGTGCATGCTTACATCATGTGCAGCTTGTAAAACAGAAGAGATTGTGGGATTGGGGGTAGGGAAATGTGGGATGTGAGAAGGAGGAATTAGGTATGAAGACACCATCATTTTCTATCGTTTCAGCCACATCGCTGGCCAAGCCCTCAGCGTTGGCTGCTCCAATGATGGAGAACACCGTCTCCTCCATGTGGGTCAGGATATGCAGCTACACTTGTCCCAAATAGGTTAGCTCCTGCTGCCTTCTGTTGTGCAGCACCTTGTTCTGCAACAGAGAGGGACATTTGTCAGTGAGTGTGGTGCAATCTATGTGGGTGATGTGGCTGCTGTGTTTAATAGCTGGCAGTATACACAAGATGTTAGATGTGGGTATGAGGCTTGTAGCACTGCTAATTGTCTGAAAGCAAGGTGAAGCTATGAATGTAAGGCATGAGTCCTGAAGGACAGAGATTGTAGGTAGGTGAGTGATGGGGGTATGGTGCATTGAGCAGTGGCTGAGGCTAATGGTGCAGTTGGTGGGATAAAGCATTTGAAGATACACTCATGTGAAGTCATTGAACTTTTTACGGCACTATATCCAGCACCTCGGGGCTTGACTCCTGACATTGACCACCACAGCTATCTGGTCCCACTGCCTTCTGTTGAGTTTGTCTGGAGGGCCGCCTGGCCTCCTGTGGATAGAACAAATTTCCCCTCCTCTCCACCAAGGCCTCCAGTGCAGTGTTGGAGAATCGTGGAGCCCACTCTCTTTCAGGTTGTGTTATTATTACATTTTTTTTCCATTGCAGGATGAGTTTACAGAGATTTTCACCACCTGCTCCAGCTATAAAGTACCTCCCCAAGAGATGCAGGCTAGATTTAAGCAGTGCAGGCTAGAATTAAGTACTGCTAGCAAGGTACGATTTTGGGCCCCCTGCTGAGGCCTACAGCCAATCAACAGTGCAGTTAGTGTTGGCTGCAGGCTGCAATCATGCTAAATCAGCAAGCAGCATGAAGTTACCATGCTGCCTGCATTGGAAGTACGGGTGCAGGTTAGTCACACACCGCAATCCCCGCGCTCGTTTTTGGGGGCTCGTGAGTTTAGCCCACAATACCTATACCTATAAGGGGGAGAAATTTGTGCAGGCAAATAGAATTGCCAGTCCCACCAGCAACTCGAGTTATCTGCAGCCGAAAATGGCCGCAGCACTACCATTGAAAAATTGGCTCTGGAAGTTGGCGATGTGGAACACAGCACTAACTTACCATGCAACACCTTCCTGGTAGCGTTAATCGAGGCCTCCAAACCAAATTTCCCATCCACAATCAGCATTGCTGCTTCTTGCAGGCTCTGGGAGCAAGGCTGTGGAATTCGCAAAGCATTGTGGGCAATTAAAGGGGCTATGAATTAATGGGGCAATGCATTCAAAACTAATACAAATTAAAATCAAGGGGAAAAAATGCATTTTTCAACCTTACTGCCTTTCAAAAAAAATAATTCCCAAATGGCAGTCTTCAGCTCTTAAAGCTGAATTGCCTTGCACACCTAAAAAAATTGTAAAAGTGCTTCATCATGAACACAAATGGATCAGCATGCCAGGAAAGGAACACCCAGGGTCTTGCACGCAGCACTCCAGCTTTGCGCAGGGGGTCAACACTGCAAGCAAGGTCCTCTACCCTCAAGGACCAGGACGCCCTTCTAAAAGAACAATGTGGGACCACATCACCGAGGCTGTCACTGCCAGCAATGTGGCCCATCCCCCCATCACCTGGCTCTAGTGCTCAAAGAAGCTTCAGGACCTCAGACTAGTGAATGCTTCTTCAAAAGTCGTCTCCTACCAACTGAATCACTAGCACCACACATTGCTCAATGCACAACTCACCCGCCCATCACTCACCTACCAACAATTTGTAGCAATCAAGAGCCACAGCTCCTATTCCTATCTCACCTCAGCCGGTTACCGGCTGTGCAAAGGGAGGGAAGAAAATGGCAGATGCCGCTGGCCCCACCACCAGTTGGCGAAAGAGTGACAGCCACCATTTTTTCACCAATTCATGGCGCTACGAAGTGGCAGTATATAGATGAATTTCTAGCCCTAAAAATCCTGCATATAATGCATGTTTACTTTAAGTGTCACATGTACTTCCTGTCACAGTTACCGACGTATTTCCTGTCATACTCTAATCGCATCTTGGCAAATCCTCTGACTCAATGTGAACAATGCCACAGGAGGTCTGTTAGTATGTTACAAAATTGCAGGATGAAGGCATCATGACTGCTGCCAGGATAGAGGGCATTGACCAACAGGAAGCACTTATCATGGTCGCACAACAACTGCACATTGATTGATTGGTAGCCTTTGTGGTTACGGAAGATCTCAAGATTGTTGTGCAATGTCCGTAAAGCCACATGGGTGCAGTTGATGGCACCCTGAACCACTGAGAAGCCTGCTATCCTGGCAAAGCCACATGTGTGCTCGTCCTGCTTCTCTTTGCTCAGAGAGAAGAAAATGTAATCACTTCTTATGGAGTAGAGAGTTTCAGTGACCTCCTGGAGGCAGCGATGGATGGTGAACTGTGAGATGTTAGCTATGTCTCCTGCTGCAGACTGGAAGGATTCACTGGCAAAGAAATTGAGGGCTACGGTGACCTTCAGGGCTACTGGCAATGCCGTGGCCACCTTGCTCTCAGGCTGCAGGTCTGGTTGCAGGAAGTGGCAGAGTTGAGAGATTTGACTGACACATGAAATGTAAAAGAGAGATAGATAGAATCATACAGCACAGAAGGAGGCCCTTCGACCCATCATGCCTGTGCCGGCTCTTTGAATGAGCTATCCAATTAGTCCTGCTCTTTCCCATAGTCTGCAAATTTTGAAAGTTACTATTGAATCTGCTTCCACCACCGTTTCAGGTAAGGCATTCCAAACCATATTAACTCTATCTCTTTTTTATAAAATCTTCCCTCTGGTTCTTTTGCCAATCACCTTAAATCTTTGTCCTCTGTTTACTGACCTATCAGTAGGAACAGTTTCTCCTTATTCACTCTATTAAAACTTTTCATGATTTTGAACACCTCTGTTAACTCTCCTCTTAACATTCTCTGCTCGAAGGAGAAGAACCCCAGTCTCTCCAGTCTTTCCAAATAACAGAAGTTCCTCATCTCTGGTATAATTTCAGTCAAACTCATGTGTACTTTCTGCATGGCCTCTAAAGAGTCTGCATGGTCTGAGTGCTTACAGCCATCCACATTCCAAACAGGTGTAGTACACAGCTCCATATATTATTGAATTTTCATAATAGGTGGATAGTTTTGCATTTTTATTTTGTTTTTTTATCACTTCCATTTGGAGTTTTTATATCACAAATCCCTGCCAAGACTTCCATTAAGGAAAATATTTTCTGTATGCGTGTCATATTGTGGCATTCACATAGCTTATCAATTATCACATGCTCTGACTTCTATTGAATACTGTAGTGATTAAATGTCAAATTTCCCAAACCTATATGAAATAAAATGTTCATGTTAGAGAATGAATTGGAAACAAAGTGCTGTGACCTGCATTCATAATCATCTGCATTTTAAGCTGGTTCACCATTGACATGTTTATCGATGCTGTTGCCAATACTTTAAAGTGTAAAAGTTAATTCTATGGAGAACTGTCCAGAAAGTTGTTACTTATATTGGCAGAATTGCATCAATCCATATAATTAAACATTTTGCATTTAAAACTTGTCCATAGTCACACTTCAAATGTCCATTAAACCTCAAATACCAACTAAACCTCAAGGCCTGGGGTTAGATTTTATATTTTTGTGCAAATCGTCTAAAAATGGGCGTTATTTCCAGTATGGGCGGTAAAAATGGGTTTTCAAATCACTAGCTTGTCGCCCATTGACAAAACCCCTAGTCTCCATTTTTAAAATTGGGCTTTATCGCAAGCGATATGAAATGGGCGGTAGCGGTAAATCTCTCTGATCTTCTGCCGTAAAGTGTCGCGGTCCGTAGCAATGGCATGGCAACGCTCATTTCCCGTGATTCTGGAGGTCAGGGTCATCATTACATGTGCAGAAGAGGAGACAGAGAGAGACTGAAAGTATGTGTGGGTGTGGTGTGTCCTTGTTTGGCTGTTGTGGGAGGCACGAGGGAGATTCACCAGCTACAAAAAGCCTACTAAGCACCAAGAACATAGTTGGCACCGAGTTTTTGTCCAACAAATAATACATAACATGGAAAGGATGGAGGAGGCCCTGGAGCTGTTAGCCAGCAACTGGTGGCAGAGGCCTCCCAGTGGTCCCGGAGCGTGGCACTGCACCCCAAGGTGCCGCACCCCCATTGCCAATGACACAAGAGCCAGGAGTAACATCTTGCTTCTGGCTCGGAGCACGTTCCCACCTCGGGACTGTCCTCTCCCATATCCATCCAAGCAGCGGTTCTGCCATCCCCCCGCCCCCCCCAAATGAAGCAGTGTCTGAGGAGCTCCTCGGCCAGGCGGCTTAGAGTCAGCAGGGGAAGGGGAAGGGTGAGAGGAGAAACGGGGGGGTGGGGGGGGGTGGGGTGAAGGAAAGTGAGGTGCATGGCCGCAGGTGTTGTCTGGGGCAGAATTTTAGGTTGCTGCTACTATTCGGTGGGAGGGTCGGGGCAAGGGGCAAGAGGGCTACCTTGTCTGTTTGCATTGTGTTCTGTATTGTGGGAAATGGGGACCATTGTAATGATGTAAATGTGATAAATTTGTTGTGGGCTGGGTCGGGGGTGGGGTGTTTTTTTACAGATATGATTTCAGACAAATGGTCGGATTAAATGTTTTTTATTTAACATAATCTTGGTGTGCATTGTCTCAGATAGCTGCACCGTTACACACTGGTGATTCCTTAACATGAAAGGGTATAATTACACTTAACTTGAATCAACTCAAACTTTAACTGTCACCAAGATGATGCACACCATTGATGTATGACCTGCACACCCAGCAGTGTGTCAGCTTTGTAAATACCACCAACGTTCTTTCAAGCAAAGCGCTCATTTATGAGCTCCTGACGTAAGAGTCTTGTAGCTATGATGCCACCATGGGCCCTTTCCTGCGGTCTACAGGGGGCGGGGGCATGGCTTCAGCGTCAGCCTGATTGTCTGGCCCGATGTCAGCATTCACCTTCTCGTCCTCCTCTTCCTCTCTCTCCTGAGGTGGACCATCAGACCCTTCCGGCAATTCTTGTCCCCTCTTGATAGCTAAGTTGTGCAGCATGCAACACACCACCACAAATTAAGCTACTTGCTTAAGGTGGTATTGGAGCTCCCCTCCTGAGTGCTCCAGGCATCTAAAGCACTGCTTAAGCACTCCAATGCTTTTCTTGATGATATTGCAAGTGGATCTGTGGCTCGAATTGTATCACTTCTCGGCTTCGGTGTGGATGTCAGGCAGAGTGTCATCAGCCAGGTGGCGAGGCCATATCCTTTGTCACCAAGAATCCAGCATTGACCTTGTGGCTTATTGGTAAACATGTCAGATACAGTGCTCTCACGCAAGATGAGATTCTGCCTGGAAATTTAGCATTCATTGCCATAATAATTTGCTGGTGGTCGACATCGAGTTGCACATCAGGGAGTGGAATCCCTTGCGGTTCCTGAAAACCTTTGCATCCTGAAAAGGTGCCCGCATCACGATGTGCATACAGTGTATTGCTCCCTGCACCTTGGGGAAGTTAGCAATTAGGAAGAATCCTAAAGCTCTCTCAGTCTGAGCCTCCCTGGTCATAAGGAAGTGGATAAAGTCCATCCTGTGTGTGTACAGGGCTTCAGTGACCTGTCTAATGCAGCAATGTGTGGCATGCTGGAATATATCGCAAATGTCGCCAGCTGAGGCCTGAAAAGAACCCGACGCATAGAACGACAGTGCCGCGATGGCCTTGACCTCAACGGACAGTGCAGTCCTGATGGTGCTGGCAGGCTGCCGATCTCTCCTGATAAGCTGGCATATCTCACTGATAACCTCTTTGTGGAAGCGCAATCTCTGAAGGCAGGTGGTGTCGCACAAGTTGAGGTAAGACTGATTCTCCCTGTACTTGCGGGGGGTGTAACATCTGGTCCTCATCATCAGTCTGGCACATCTTACATTGGGTACACGTTGCTATCGAATGTACCTTCTGCCATCTCGAGTCTGCAGCATGTGCGTGGTCATCAAGAGAAGGTGAGAAAAGACAGGCCCCATTCCAATAACTATCTGTTTTCCGCTGATTGTGAACAAAGAATTAATGTCCCCACTAAGACACCTAGTAAATTCCAATCGTCCACAGTAAGATAAGATGTTTGTTCAGATGTTCACATCGCCTTCAAACACCTCGAGAGTACATCCGTACGCCCCCGAGGTTGAAGCAGAGCAGCCTTTTAAATGAAGCGACCTGCAATTTAGAACATAGCATCCATACCGCTGTGAGTAGTTCCAGTTAGTTCCACTTTTTCACATCATTTTTTTCGGCGAGATGTGTGCAACTACCGAAAGGAAGGATGGGCGATATACTGGGCGTTAGTTTCGGCAAATTTGACATGTGCGACAAAAAACAGTGGGTGGTCAGTATTATTGAATCTCGGCATTAATTACGTGCCGAAAGTAATGCTGCACGATATTATGAGTGTTGGGATCGCCTATTCCGATGATTCCGCCCCCAAAAAATGGGCGGGCTGTATTTTTTTTCTCGCCGTTACGCACATATCGAAAGTAACGTTCAGCAATAAGCAATCGAGAAATGGGTGTCTATTTCCATTTTGTGGCTAAATGGGCTTAACACCTCATTTCAGTGTTAAAATGGACGTTAAGTGGGCACTATGCATGCAAAACTTGGAATCTAGCCCCTGGTGTGTCCACTAAGTTGCGCTTTTCTTTCAGCCCAATTTAGTCAAAAATCGGGAAAACTAGCACAAAAGATCGCTGAATTTCAAGCGCAAATGATCTCCAGCACAAATTGACTTTCCGAGATCTTTTGCCCTTGCTAAAAATATTGCGTTAGATACTGGCCCTGTCCACAAAACTGGCCACGCCCGAAGATCGAAGTAATCATCGTTGCGAGTTTCTGATTATTGCACCCGTTTGCAGCCCTTCAAGGAGGCTTTTAAAATTAATCTTTTCTTTTAGGTACAAGGACACAAATAGATATGTTTTAAAAGCTTTTGAATATAGATATTTTTAATTTACAAAGTAATTGACAACTGTACGGTCACTGCCAATTCTCTGCGAGGTATGCCCACCTTGAAGAAGTTCTGCTCTTCCCTCAGACGTGATTTCCATTTGTCTCTTTTCCACCTGTGATATCTTCACAGAGCACAGCACACACAACTTCCCAACATGGCAAGCAGCTCTCTTGGAAGTCTCCGGAAATCTGCCTGGGTTGTTTATTATTAACTGTGCACTTGCAGTACTCAATACATCCACATCCACAGTGTGGAGGTACAAACATTACAAGCTTACAGACGTTACACTTCTCCCTCCTTAATGAAGAAGTTATTACAACAAACGTCATACATAACTTTCATGTTTATACATAACACAGGATATAAACTTATTTTTTTTCCATATTTACAAATTTAACTTTACCACTTGTTTTCTGTTTCGAAGAGGATACCTTCGCTCTCGAACAGAACCTTCCAAACATGGTGTTGATTTCACACTCATTCGAGGCTCATCCTGAGGAATGTTTTCCTCCACGGAATTTCCTTGATTTTCATTTGAATTCTCTCTAACTTCAAGCTCTTTGTTTTCCTGACTCGGACTCAGACTTTCTTTCTGGTTCTTTCCTGAATTTGTTTCCAGTACATTGGATTTAGGATTTGCTACTGGTATATCAAAACTATCTGATGAGTCAGAAATAATTGAATCATTCCCACCTTCAACTCCTTCCATGTCTGTAGGTAAAATATGATCAATATGAACAAACCTAACCTGTCCATTATCAAACATCTTTACCAAATATGTGCGAGGACCACATATCTTCACCACTCTTCCTGGTAACCATTTTAACCATTTATGGTGATGGTTCTTCACTCTCACCTTCTGGTTTAATTTCACACTTCTCTCTTTTATTCTACCTCTATCCTGATTCTCTTTCTGTCTTAATTGTGTCTCTTCTACGGACTGTGCCAAATTTGGCTTCAACAATGAGAATCTGGTTCGAGGCTGTCGTTTGAAAACAACTCTGCTGGTGTTCGACCAGTAGTTGTATGAGGAGTATTTTGATATGCAATCAAAAAATTAGCCAATTTGTGATCCAATGACAACTGTCGTTTCCTTGGATTTGGATCTAACATTTGTTTTATGAGGGCACGTTTTACAATTTGTACAGTGCACTCTGCTGCACCATTTGAAGCAGGATGGTATGGTGGAACCTTGGTATGTTTCACACCATTTTTGCTCGTGAATTGTGCAAATTCTTTAAGCGAAATTGTGGTCCATTATCCAAAACAATTTCTTCAAGGAGGCCAAATGAAGAAAATAATTTTCGTAAAATGTCCAATGTTTTAATTGTTGTTATTTTCCACATTGGAAACACCTCAACCCACTTCGAATGGCTATCAATCACAATGAACAATTGTCCTTCTAACTCAGCAAAATCAATATGTAGCCTTTGCCACACCCTGGGAGGCCATTTCCATGGCTGTAATGGTACTGGTGGTGGTTGCTTGCTTACCGATTGACATGTCGTACACTGACTCACGATGTATTATATATCTTTATCAAGACCTGGCCACCATAAATAACTGCGTGCAAAACTCATGGTCAAACACATTCCCAGGTGCTGGTCATGGAGGTCTCCTAATAATTTGGACCTGAATTTATTTGATAAACCCACTCTTGCACCCCACATGATACAATCTTTATCGACTGATAATTCATCCTTCGAACGAAGAATGGATGTGTATCTTTGTCTGTTACCTGGTTTGGCTATCCATTTGCAATATACTCATACATCTTTGACATCACTGGGTCACGTTTGGTTGCTCTACCAATCTCAGCAGCTGTGACTGGCAGTTCATCAATGTGTGAAAAATAGAATACTTCTTCCCAATCGGATGTAACTTGTAATGGGGAAGGCAATCTAGACATTGCATCAGCATTACTGTGATCAGTTGATCGTCTGTATTCAATATCATATGTATATGCTGATAAAATCAAAGCCCATCTCTGCATTCGGGCTGCAGCTAATGTTGAAACTTGGGACTTTGGATGGAGGATTGCTGTTAGGGGCTTATGGTCCATAACGATGGTAAACTTATGACCATACAAGCATTTATGAAACTTCTTGACCCCAAAAATGAATGCCAAAGCTTCCCTTTCAATTTGCGCATAATTACTCTCACTGGCACTGAGAGTGCGTGAAGCAAAAGCAATTGGTCTCTCCTGCCCACTACTCAATACATGACAGATTACTGCCCCAACTCCATATGGAGAGGCATCACATGCTAGCTTAATCTCCTTAGATATGTCATAGTGAACTAACATGGTGCCCTCTACCAATTTGCGTTTACACTCCTTGAATGCTGTATCGCATTCTTTTGACCACTTCCAATGGACCTGTTTTTTCAAAAGTTCTTTCAGTGGAGTTAATACTGCAGCCAAATATGGTAGGAACTTCCCATAGTAGTTCAAAAGACCCAAGAATGAACGAAGTTCAGTGACATTACTGAGAGTGGGTGCATTTCTAATTGCATCCAATTTTTCCATGGTTGGATGTAAACCATCTTTGTCTACTCTGTACCCTAAGTACTCCACTGAGTTTTTAAATAACTCACACTTACGAGCAGACACTGGTACTCTGTGCTTCTCTAGCCGTTTGAGGACTTCATTCAATATGTTATGAATTTGCCTATTTGGTGCTGAAATTAGTATGTCATCCAAATAACATACTACCCCTTCAATAACTTGCAAAATCTGGTTCATCGCCCCTTGGAATATGGCAGAGATGGAAGACACTCCGAACGATAGCCTATTAAATTGTTATAGGTCTAGATGAGTATTTATAGTCAAACATGACTTGGACTCCTCATCCAGTTCAAGCTGTAAGTAGGCATTCGTAAGATCCAGTTTTGAGAAGATCTGACCACCTGTCAGTGTTGTCAACAAATCTTCTTTTTTCGGCAATGTATTGGGGACATTACCCTCTAGAACCTGGTTTACTGTTACCTTATAATCACCACACAATCTTACCTTACCATCGGACTTCGGTACAAGAACAATGGGTGTAGCACAATTACATCGATCTATCTTACAAATAATGTTCTCAGTCTCTGGTCTTTTGAGTTCTTGCTCAACTTTCTCCTTGAGTGCATATGGTACGGAATGTGGCTTGTAGTAAACCGATCTAGCGTCCTTCTGTACCCTGACACTAGCCTTGAAGCCTTGGATCGGACTGCCCGTTTCGCAGAATACCTTCGGATACTGCTTGATAACCTCATCCTTTGATGAAAATCTCGCTTCCACACAGAAAATCTTTCTCCAATCCAGCTTCAGTGAACTCAACCAATTTCTTCCTAGTAAGGCAAGCTTGTCTCCTTTCACTACTTTTAGAGGCAAGTTCTGAAATTGATCTTTATATTTCACCGGTACGGTGATACGACCTACCACAGGAATTTTCTCTCCCGAGTAGCTTCGCAGCTCTATCTTGGATTTCTCCAGTTGAAAATCAAGCAATTTGTCGCGGTATAGTGACTCTGGTACTACACTCACGGATGCACCCTTGTCAATTTCCATTGGTATCTTGAATCCCGCAACATCTATGTGGATTTTTATGCTTTCCGAATCACTGTCCATTAACCTCGTGCTCCTGATGACGTGTAACTATAACATCTCGTCCTGTTGTTGTTCTTCCATGCTATTGAGTCTCTTTGGATTTCTACTCATAGCTTTGAACGCTGGACTCATAGCTTTAAAAACTGGTTTACCCTTCAGTCGGCATGCCTTTGCAAGATGCCCAGTCTTCCTGCAGAAGAAACACTCTGCCTTCACGTATGAACAACTGTGAGCAATGTGTTGTCCCAGGCATCTATAGCACGACTTCAACGCTCTGGTAGAATTTCCAGTTTCTGAGACTTTCGGCCATGCCCGAATTTTACCTTGATCCTGCAGGTGATTTACCTCGGTTGACTGACGACCGTAATTATTATTTAATTCTCAGGAATATTGTCCGGCCATGCCCATCGACCTCGCTGTCTGACAAGCAATCTCAAAAGACAAATCATCCGTCGTCAATAACTTCCTTCTGGTTGCATCATTTTTCACCCCACAAACAAAACGATCCTGTAATGCTCGGTTTTGAAAGTTTCCAAAATTACAGTGCATCGATAGCTTTTTTAATGCTACGATGTAATCGCTGATACTTCCATCAGCCTTTTGATTCTGAATCCCGAAACAATAGCTTTCAGCAATTTCTAATGGTTTGGGGTTATAGTGCTGCTCCAGCTTCGTTAAAATCTCTTTAAGCGTTGTGTCCTTTGGCTCGTCAGGCACAAGCTGATTTACAAGAGTGTCATATAATGCCGGGCCTGCCTCCAATAAGAAGATCGCTTTCTTACGTTCCATCACAGCCCGGTTCTGGACTACATTGTTTGGAACTTCGATTATGTTATTTGCAGTGAAATACATTTCTAGCCGATCCACATATGCTTTAAAACGTTCCCGGTCATGTCTATATTCTCCCAAATATCCCAATACACCTGCCATTTTAATCTCTGGCTGTTCAAACCGTGTGTTGCATTTTACCTCGGATTTTACCAAAGACAGAAACTTCCAAAGTCTTCTGTTGGCTGGCTAAATCCTTCACCAACAAAATTTCAGCTTTAAATCATCTAAAAAATCCCATCTCAGTCGCCAAATGTGATATCTTCACAGAGCACAGCACATACAGCTTCCTAACATGGCAGGCAGCTCTCTCGGAAGTCTCCAGAAATCTGCCTGGGCTGTTTATTATTAACCCTGCACTTGCAGTACACAATACGTCCACATCCACAGTGTGGAGCTAGAAACATTATAAGCTTACCGACATTACACCACTCTATCACAGACCTTCCCTTTAGTTCTTTCCTCCCCTCCACCTTTCATTGCCCCTGCACTTCCTTAAGAATCTCAAACTTTTCCAGTTCTGACAAAGGGTCACAGACCTGAAACGTTAACTCTGTTTCTCTCCACAGATGCTGCGTGACCTGCTGAGAGTTCCAGTATTTCTGTTTTTATTGCTGTACAACATAGTTTTTTGAAGTCATTTTCAGTTATTTTAAAATCGGGTTACTCACAAGTGGTGGACGAGACACTCTGATTAAAAATGCTTATTTTTTTATGATAAAACCAATTTTCAGCTGCATGAATTAAATTGCATCAAGTTATCACTCTTAAATATATCAAGGAATATTTTTTAAAGCAAAACATTTTTTCTCAAGTTTCTGCACAAGCTTTGCATCTTACATTCAGCAATATGCAAAGCTTGTGCAGAAACTTGAGAAAAAAATTCATTTCTTACAATTTTGGGCGGAACTTACACCCGGATTACCGATTGTGCCCAAAGTGGAAACTCCAGGCCCAAATGTCTATATCACCTTAAAAGTCTGTTATATTTCAAATATCCAATTCACCTCAAAATCTTAGTCACACCTCAAAAGTTTCCATTGGACAAAGAAAGTGATTGGTTCAGTTATATTTATAAAAATGCAACAATTCACAACAAGTTACTATTTACTGCACAATGCAGATTGTCTCAAATAAAACTAAACAGGATGGGGAATTACTAGTGAAGAACCAGCAATTGCCAAAAAAGATACAAATTAATAATTATACTAAACATCAAAAATGCAAAAGAAATCAAATTGTTTCAAATATTTTCCAACTGTTTTCTTTAGCCATGGTGATTTTCAAGTTACTGATACATGCATAAAAATGTATTTTATAAAATAATGAACACATATGAAATTAAATAAGTCTCAAAGAGATAAATAACTAAACTTAAACAGATCTGTTTTATTCATAAATATTTGCAATAACCTTCCTCCACAATCACCTGTGCCTTTCTCTGGAGCCCGGAGTCCCACTCAGTTTCAAAAGTGTGTATTGTTTAGCTGGTCTTTGTCGTTGAGTTTACCCAGTCTTAGAGCTTGATTATATAAACAGAAAATGCTGGAAACATTCAGCAGGTCAGGCAGCATCTGTGAAGAGAGAAACAAAGTTAACATTTCAGGTTGATGACCTTTTGTCAGAACAAAGGCCCCAATCCTACATCTGCTGAGTGCTTCAAACACCCAACAATACTGCTAGTTAGTTAAGATCCTACTGAATGGTCTCAGTCCTTCACCCACCACCCCCTCAGATGATGGAGGGCTCTTCTCCCCCCCCCCCCGTCCCCGAATGCTGCTGGGCACCAAACATGTAGAGTGCTGCCAGAACCTCCCCTCCACAGTGCTCACACTTCCAGCCCCCCTCCAATGCACTGAGCTCCATCTGTGTCTTCCTAGTCCACAACCTCTTGAATATTGCCAGGTTCTAGTGCTGTAAATGCTGCCAGATCCCAGGCCACTCAATCAACTTACAAAACTCAGCATGAATGCTAAGTTGTCCACTACATCCAAGTTTTCTGCTGCCTCCACAAACTTTCTCCCACATGACAAACTCAAATTCATCACTCTCTTTTGGCTCAACCCTCTGTCCCAACACCCAAGTGTCTCAATCACCTCTGTATGTTATCAGTTGCCATGTCTGCACATGATCCTAGTGTCTGCCTTCAAACCACATCTCATGGTCGAAATCTTGCTTGTACCCTGGACTTTAACATCAGTAAAGTAGCACGTGTAGGCACCATAAACAGACAGTAAGAGAAATACAGTAGAAAGAGCAGGCAAAACAAATGAGGGATTAATAAAAAGAGTCACAAAGAGATACAAACATCACAATGAAAATATTGTATGGCAGGCCAACTGTAAGAGATGAACAATAAGACAGAAAGACGGACAAAGAAAATATTAGAGTGGAAAAGAAATAGTTAAAGAAAAGACTGAAATAAGAAATGATATTTATATACTGCCTTATCACATCAAAATATCTCAACCATTTAATTGTAGTTGAGTGCTTTATGAAGTTCAGTAGCTATGTAAACAAATATAGTAGCACCAGTATTATCCAACAACTTGCGATGAGATAAATTAGCAGTTAAACTATTTTTTGTGGTATGTTGATCAATGGAAAAATGTTGGTCAGGATATCAGGACAACAAATAATACCATGGGACCTGAAGTGGGACAAGTGGGGCTCGGCTAACATTATAATAGCAATGCTTGACAGTGTGAAAGACCTTTGTAAGGTCAAAGAAGGCCATGTACAAGGGTTGGTGCTGTACCTTGCATTTTTCTTGAAGCTGTCGCGCCGTAAAAATCATGTCCGTTGTACCCCGTAGGGGACGAAATCCGCACTGTGACTCCGGGAGGAGCTCCTCAGCCACAGGGAGAAGATGGTTGAGGAAAATTCTAGCGACAACTTTTCCAGTGGCTGATAGCAGGGAGATTTCTCTGTAGTGGCCGCAGTCGGACTTGTCCCCTTTTTGAAAGATTGTCACGATTATTGCATCTCTGAGATCTCCCGGCATGTTCTCCTCCTTCCAGATGAGAGAGATGAGGTCATGCATTCGTGCCAATAGTACCTCTCTGCCATACTTCAGTGCCTCAGCGTGGATTCTATCCACTCCCGTTGCCTTGTTGTTCTTGAGCTGTCAGATGGCTGTAGTGATACCCGCCCTCCTGTGTGGCTCAGAGACGTGGACCATATACAGTAGACACCTCAAATCGCTGAAGAAACACCACCAATGATGTCTCCGCAAGATCCTGCAAATCCCTTGGGAGGACAGACGCACCAACGTTAGCGTCCTCGATCAGGCCAACATCCCCAGCATCGAAGCACTGACCTCACTCAACCAGCTCCGTTGAGCGGGCCACATTGTTCGCATGCCTGACACAAGACTCCCAAAGCAAGCGCTCTACTCTAAACTCCTACACGGAAAGCGAGCCCAAGGTGGGCAGAGGAATAATTTCAAGGACACCCTCAAAGCCTCCTTGATAAAATGCAACATCCCCACCGACATCTGGGAGTCCCTGGCCAAAGACCGTCCAAGAACATAAGAACATAAGAATTATGAACAGGAGTAGGCCATCTAGCCCCTCGTGCCTGCTCCGCCATTCAATAAGATCATGGCTGATCTGGCCGTGGACTCAGCTCCACTTACCCGCCCTCTCCCCGTAACCCTTAATTCCCTTATTGGAGGAAGTGCATCCGGGAGGGCGCTGAGCACCTCGAGTCTCATCGACGAGAGAATGAAGAAAACGAGCGCAGGCAGCGGAAGGAGCGTATGGCAAACCAGTCCCACCGACCCTTTCCTTCAATAACTGTCTGTCCCACCTGTGACAGAGACTGTAATTCCCATATTGGACTGTTCAGTCATCTGAGAACTCACTTTTAGAGTGGTGGCAAGTCTTCCTCGATACCGACGGACTGCCTATGATGATGAGCAATTCTTGAATTGTTAGTAAAGTGTATCTTTGAAATAAACGCTGTCGATGGTAATGGTTCTTCACCAAGGCATGCTGGGATACTTGACTACAGGTATCTTTAGAGACAGCTAATTTATTCAGAAGCTTGGGAAAATTACTCATTGTTATGTGCAGAACAAGAAGATAAAGAAATGAAGGCCAGACCGGATGCTATGGAAACGGGAGGCCCAGGCTAGAAGAAGATAACGGAGACACCTGCTGGACTTGAATAACTCCTTTGATGGGGTATAAGTGTTGAAACAGTGTGTACTGATTTCTGACTGTCACAAAACAACCCAAATTACAGTAACTTGTGTATTATAAAAGTATGCTGCAAACTCTGTATTATTGATTCTTGTATCTCAGGCAACTGAAGATCACTCCTTTGCATGTGCTCGAATAAACTCTTTACCTGCTAGACTCAGTGGTTTATTTTTGCCACAACAGGACCCTTTATATCCACCTGAATCACCTGAACAGGCAGGCGGGACCTCAGTTTCCAAAGTACGGCTCATCTGACAATGTAGCACCTCCTCAGTACCACACTGGAGCTTAATTACGTCGTTAAGGAAATGAGACACTTTTTTTTTGTATATGAGCAGTGCCACAAGAGATTATGGCCTAGAAATTCCAGAGCACTGAAAACCTGCAGGTGCCATCGTGGGCTGCAGTTAACAGCCACCGGAATTAATAGTGCTGGCAACTGGTATATTGGTACAGCTTGCTAATTAAAATTAGCGCAACGCTAAACTTACTCTGTAAGGCTGATTTACAGGTGGTAGTCTCAGTCTGAGGCCCAATGTAGCGTGGCCGTAGTGTCCCTGGAGAGAGAACAGCTTTCTATTAAAGCTAGCCTGTCATTTTAGAAAGCAGTGTCGGTCCCGTAAAGGGGAACTACCTTCTAAAATGAAAAAAATACAAAATCATTAAATATAGGCAGTTTTTAGCACTTAGAGCTCAACTGTCTTCTTAAAAGAAAACATTAAAATGTCACACATGACAGTCTTCAGCTCTTAAAGCTGCATTGCCTTCTGCACCAAATAAAAAGTGAAAAGTGCTTCAGCATTAACACAAATGTCTCAGCAAGCCAGGGAAGGGGCAGCCATTGTCTTGCACACAGCACTTCAGCTTTGTACAGGGGGTCAACACTGAAAGAGAGGACCTCTACCCACAGGGGCCAGGTGGCCCTCCAGAAACAATGATGTAGGACTACAACACCAAGGTGCTGGTGCATGGGCAGAAGGTAAACAAAGATGTAAAAAGAAATAAAAGCATGACATCACAGCCAAGCGGGTAAGTGATTGGCTGGTGGATTGGTGAGTATTTGATCTTTTTCTTCTTTTAGTATCAGTAGGAAACCTCTGGCATTCTTGAAAAATTAAGCAAATCTTAGGGTTAAGTCATGGGAGGAGAGCACAGATCCGTTTCATGCTCCTCCTGTACTATGTGGGAAGTCCAGGACACTACCAGTGTCCCTGGCTACTATGTGTGCAGGAAGTGTATCCAGCTCTAGCTCCTGACAGACCATGTTGTGGCACTGGAGCTGCGCATGGACTCACTCTGGAGCATCTGCGATGCTGAGGATGTCATGAATAGCACGTTTAGTGAGTTGGTCACACCGCAGGTAAAGTTTACTCAGGCAGATAGGGAATGGGTGACCATCAAGCAGAGCAGTGGAAGGAAGGTAGTGCAGGGGTCCCCTGCGGACATCTCCCTCCAAAACAGATACACCATTTTGGGTACTGTTGGGGGAGATGACTCATCAGGGAAAGGCAGCAGCAGCCAAGTTCATGGCACCATGGGTGGCTCTGCTGCACAGGAGGGCAGGAAAAAGAGTGGGAGAGCTATAGTGATAAGGGATCCATTGTAAGGGGAACAAATAGGCGTTTCTGCGGCCGCAAACGAGACTCTAGGATGGTATGTTGCCTCCCTGGTGCAAGGGTCAAGGATGTCTCGGAGCGGCTGCAACGCATTCTGGAAGGAGAGGGGGAACAGCCAGCTGTTGTGGCATATAGGTACCAACGATATCGGTAAAAAATGGGATGAGGTCCTTCAAGCTGAATTTGGGAGCTAGGAGTTAAATTAAAAAGTAGGACCTCAGGGTTGTTACCAGTGCCACGTGCAGGTCAGAGTAGGAATTGCAAGATAGTTCAGATGAATATGTGACTTGAGGAATGGTGCAAGGAGGAGGGATTCAAATTCCTGGGGCATTGGAACCGGTTCTGGGGGAGGTGGGACCAGTACAAACCGTATGGTCTGCACCTGGACAGGACCGGAACCTATGTCCTAGGGGGAGTGTTTGCTAGTGCTGTTGGGGAGGGTTTAAACTAAAATGGCAGGGGGTTGGGAATCTATGCAGGGAGGCAGAGGGAAGTAAAAAGGGGGAAGAGGCAAAAGGTAGGAAGGAGAAAAGCAAGAGTGGAGGGCAGAGAAATCAAGGGCAAAAATCAAAAAGGGCCACATTACAACATAATTCTAAAAGGGCAAAGAGTGTTAAAAAAACAAGCCTGAAGGCTCTGAGTCTCAATGCGAGGAGCATTTGTAATAAGGTGGACAAATTAACTGCGCAGATAGCTGTTAACGGATATGATGTAATTGGGATTACGGTGACATGACTCCAGGGTAAAAAAGGCTGGGAACTCAACATCCAAGGGTATTCATTAATCAGGAAGGACAGATAGGAAGGAAAAGGAGGTGGGGTAGCATTAATGGTTAAAGAGGAGGTTAACACAATAGTAAGGAAGGACTTTAGCTTGGATGAAGTGGAATCTATATGGGTCGAGCTGCGAAACACCAAAGGGCAGAAAACGTTAGTTGGGGTTGTGCACAGACCAATAACAGTAGTAGGGAGGTTGGTAATGGCAGCAAACAGGAAATTGGGGATGTGTGCAATAAGGGTACAGCAGTTATCATGGGTGACTTTAACCTACATATTGATTGGGCTAACCAAACTGGTAGCAATACTGTGGAGGAGGATTGTATAAGGGATGGTTTTCTAGACCAATATGTCAAGGAAACAACTGAAGAGCAGGCCATCCTAGACTGGGTCTTGTGTAATGAGAAAGGATTAATTAGAAATCTGGTCTTGCGTGGTCCCTTGGGGATGAGTGACCATAATATGGTAGAATTCTTCATTAAGATGGAGAGCGACACAGTTAAATCAAAGACTAGGGTCCTGAACTTAAAGAAAGGAAACTTTGATGGGATGAG
This sequence comes from Pristiophorus japonicus, assembly GCF_044704955.1. NCBI lineage: Eukaryota > Metazoa > Chordata > Chondrichthyes > Pristiophoridae > Pristiophorus > Pristiophorus japonicus. The sequence goes on from NC_091986.1 coordinate 71,108,463, forward strand.
ACGTGATTTGGCTAGGATGGACTGCTGAATGATACTTAAAAGGGTTGACGGTGGATAGGCAATGGCAGGCATTTAAAGATCACATGGCTGAATTACAAGTATTGCACATCCCTGTCTGGCATAAAAACAAAACAGAAAAGGTGGCTCAACCGTGGCTAACAAGGGAAATTAGAGATAGTGTTAAATCCAAGGAAGAGGCATATAAATTAGCCAGAAAAAGCAGCAAGCCTGAGGACTGGGCGAAATTTAGAATTCAGCAGAGGAGGATTAAGGGTCTAATTAGGAGGGGGGAAATAGATATGAGAGTAAGCTTGCAGGGAACATAAAAAGACTGCAAAGTTTCTATAGATATGTGAAGAGAAAAAGATTAGTGAAGGCTAATCTTCCCTTGCAGTCAGAATCAGGTGAATTCATAATGGGGAACAAGTTAATGGCAGACCAATTGAACAAATACTTTGGTTCTGTCTTCACTAAGGAAGACACAAATAACCTCCCGAAAATACTAGGGGACCGAGGGTCTAGTGGGAAGGAGGAAGTGAGGGAAATCCTTATTAGTCAAGAAATGGTGTTAGGGAAACTGATGAGACTGAAGGCCGATGGGCCTGATAATCTGCATCTCAGAGTACTTAAGGAAGTGGCCCTAGAAATAGTAGATGCATTGGTGGTCATTTTCCAGAATTCTATGGACTCTGGATCAGTACCTATCGATTGGAGGGTAGCTAATGTAACCCCACTTTTTAAAAAAGGAAGGAGAGAGAAAACAGGGAATTATAGACCGGTTTGCCTGACATCCGCAGTGGAAAATGCTGGAATCAATTATTAAAGATTTAATAGCAGCGCAGTTGGAAAGCAGTGACAGGATCGATCCAAGTCAGCATGGATTTATGAAAGGGAAATCATGCTTGACAAATCTTCTAGAGTTTTTTGAGGATGTAACTAGTAGAGTGGATAAGGGAGAACCAATGGATGTGGTGTATTTGGATTTTCAAAAGGCTTTTGACAAGGTCCCACACAAGAGATTAGTGTGCAAAATTAAGGCACATGGGATTTGGGGTAATGTATTGATGTGGATAGAGAACTGGTTGGCAGACAGGAAGCAAAGAGTGGGAATAAACGGGTCCTTTTCAGAATGGCAGGCAGTGACTAGTGGTGTGTCGCAAGGTTCAGTACTGGGACCCCAGCTATTTACAATATACATTAATGATTTAGACGAAGGAATTGAAGGTAATACCTCCAAGTTTGCAGATGACACTAAACTGGGTGGCAGTGTGAGCTGTGAGGAGGATGCTAAGAGGCTACAGGGTGACTTGGACAGGTTAGGTGAATGGGCAAATGCATGGCAGATGCAGTATATTGTGGATAAATGTGAGGTTATCCACTTTGGTGTAAAAACAGGAAGGCAGATTATTATCTGAATGGTGACTGATTAGTAAAAGGGGACGTGCAACGAGACCTGGGTGTCATGGTAAATCAGTCATTGAAGGTAGGCATGCAGGTACAGCAGGCAGTAAAGAAAGCAAATGGCATGCTGGCCTTCATAGCAAGAGGATTTGAGTATAGGAGCAGGGAGGTCTTACTGCAGTTGTACAGGGCCTTGATGAGACCACACCTTGAGTATTGTATGCAGTTTTGGTCTCCTAATCTGAGGAAGGACGTGCTTGCTATTGAGGGAGTGCAGCGAAGGTTCACCAGACTGATTCCCGAGATGGCAAGGACTGACATATGAAGAAAGACTGGATCGACTAGGCTTATATTCACTGGAATTTAGAAGAATGAGAGGGGATCTCATAGAAACATATAAAATTCTGATGGGATTGTACAGGTTAGATGCAGGAAGAATGTGCCCGATGTTGGGGAAGTCCAGAACCAGGGGTCACAGTCTAATGATAAGGGGTAACCCATTTAGAACCGAGATGAGGAGAAACTTTTTCACCCAGGGAATTGTGAAACTATGGAATTCTCTACCACAGAAAGTTGTGGAGTCCAGTTCATTGGATATATTCAAAAGGGAGTTAGATATGGCCCTTACGGCTAAGGGGATCAGGGGGTATGGAGAGAAAGCAGGAGTGGGGTACTGAAGTTGCATGATCAGCCATGATCATATTGAATGGCGGTGCAGGCTTGAAGGGCCGAATGGCCTGCTCCTGCACCTATTTTCTATGTTTCTATGTATCACTGCCAGCAGTGTCACCTCCACGACCTAGCTCCATGACCTCAGACCACTAGCCCTCTTCTGCGTCTTCGTCTTCCCTCTGTGAGATGATGCTGGAAATCTGAAATTAAAGCAGAAAATTCTGGAAATACTCGGCAGGTCAGGCAGCACCTTGGCCTGAGGCATGACCTCTGTTTCTCTCTCCACAGATGCTGCCTGACCTGCTGAGTATTTCCAGTATTTTTTGTCTTCTCAGAGGCCTTCTTTTACCATCCGAGACCATTCAAGTGTCCAGCAGCACTCATTGCACACTTTAAAAACGTTTAACCTCTTTGTTCCTAGTCACTACTTCAATAAAACATTAAAAATCCAGTTCAAAAGCTTAAATGCAAACTTACCTGAAAGATGTCTGTGTCCCTTTAAATGGCACTGACAGCATCTCTGTTGGTCTGCTGCATGCTTGCTTTTCTGAGTGAATTTAGGACCCAGTGTTAAACTCAGCACAAAGGTCCAAGTTTGGAAAGCATGGTGTCAAGTCGGCGTTGCCTGCCCACTGACGTCACACTCTGCACAGTTGCATGTCTAGGGTCAGCGTTGCTAACGGCAGTGCTATGGCCATCACCAAAATGGTGGCTGCCGAGTCCCATGCTGGAGATGGGAGCAAGTGAGGTGGCTGCCTTTTTTTTCATGAAGCGGGCCTTTCTGGGTGGAGATAAGTACCCAAATTTCTACCCAAACTAACTATAATATATTTAAAATAATGCATCTGTGTGCATTTCCTGTTGTCATGTTTTTGTCACACTTATTCCATAATAAATGTCTGTTTGCTGGCAGCAAAAGTGAGTTGGACAGCTGCTGACTAAAGATAGTAAGTGCCTTTTACAGCACTTCTTGTGGGCCAGGAGAAGCAGACGTACTTCCCCAGTCCCTCAAGGTAGCTTTCGGCTTCTCTCTCCCCCTTGCCACAATTGGCGACCTGCCCCCCTAAGCTCCAAACCCCAGCTCCCTCCCTCAGGGACGTACCACCCACCCAGGACCCGATCTTTTGCTCCCTTTCACCTCCCAATTGACAGCCACTGTCCCCAAGGGTTCATGGCTGTGGCCTCTTGCTGCTGGTTTTCCTGCTGGCAGCTGGCTGGCTGCCAGGTGGGAAATGGAAGAAAGAAACTGCAATAAGGTCCTGCCATTAAATTCGGCAGAATGTCCACATGCCCAGCTTTGTCGGGTTTCCCTACGCAACCACATTACCCCCCCGACCCTCCCTGCCTCATCAGAAATATCGAGGCCCTGATCTAGCGCAACATACGAGTTAAGCTGCTGTTCTACCACGGAGATATTTTGCATTTTTCACAAGTCAAATGGAATCATTACTAAATAAAGTAAAACTTGCATTCATATAGTTCTTTTCACAATCTCTTTAAAAGTGTAGACACTGTTGTAACGTAGGAAACATGGCACCATTTTGCTCACAGCAGATCCCACAAACAGCAATGTAATAATGACAAAATAACCTGTTTTAGTGATGTTGGAAATATCGGCCAGATCACTAGGAAAAACGTTGTTGCTCCTCTTTGAAATAGTGCCATGGGATCGTTTACATCCACCTGATAGGGCAGACAGAGAATTGGTTTAATGTCTCATCCAAAAGACAGTGCAGCAATCCCTCAATACTGCAAAGGAGTGTCAGCCTAGATTATGGACTCAAATCTCTGAAGTGAGCCTTGAATCCAGAACCTTCTGATTCAGAGGCAGGAGTGATGTCACTGAGTCACAGCTGACACCTAAAAAAGTAACAGCTGATGACTGGGTTACAGTGGAAGCTGGGCTCTCTTCCTCAGAACATTCATATTGCAGGGTGGAAAAGATTACATTTCTGAACATACAGCAACTAAAAATCAATAGACTTGTATACCTCGACTGATCCATGACTAAGCAAAGCCACTTTGGTTATAATTTATAAAGTTGTGGTTTCCTCACTTTATCACTTGTGAGTCTGTTTGATTCTTCATTTTGATCACTGTCCAGCAGTTTCAATGTATTCAGGTATTCTAGAATAGGAAACCTTGTTTTGAAATTCCATGTGTTTTTTATGCTCCAGTCCCTCGGTCAGGTTGGTGAAATTAACATCAAATTTGATCTTCTCCTTAGTATGAGACGGCTGATGAATGTTATTACTTTAGGAATTCAAACCTGACTCCGGAGAACTGCGAGCTTGTAATAACAGGATAGTTTTTTAACTTTTCCTTCATATAACTTTTTAAATTATCGCTAAAACTCACTTCTGAGTTGCTTTGCTTAATTTCACCGATATATTGGCATAACATTACCGATCTATATTCGCAATGGGAAGCTAAACTCAAAGCAAGTATATGTCAGGAAAAGGTTTACAACATGGGGGTGCTAAAACGCTGACCTGCATTCCCTTTGTAAACAATTACCCACTGGAATTGTGTTTTTTGGGGGATAAGTTGACCTTGAAGTAAGGTGCCAGCTTTGGCTCACTTGTTACATTCTCGAATCTTATTCAGAAGGTTGTGGGTTCAAGTCCTACTTGATGTTGATAAAGCTGTTAAAAAAAGCAAACAGAATCCTTGGCTTTATAAATAGAGGCATAGAATACAAAAGAAAGCAAGATGTGGTAAACCTTTATAAATCACTCGTAAGGCCTCAGTTAGAGTATTGTGTCTAATTCTGGGCATCACATTATAGGAAGGATGTCAATGCCTTGGAGAGGGTGCAGAGGAGATTTACCAGGATAGTACCAGGGATGAGAGACTTCAGTTATTTGGAGAGTCTAAAAAAGCTGGGATTGTTCTCATTAGAGCAGAGAAGGGTTAAGGAGGTATTTAATCGAGGTATTCAAAATTATGAGAGGTTTTAATGGAGTAAATAAGGAGAAACTGTTTCCACTGGCAGGAGAGTTGGTAACTAGAGGACACAGATTTAAGACATTTGGCAAAAAATCCAGGGGGAAATGAGGCAATTTTTTACACAATGTGTTGTTATGATCTTGAATGCACTCTCGAAAGGTGGGAAAGCAGTTCAATAGTGACTTTCAAAAGAGAATGATATATATACTTGATAAAGAGAAATTTGCAGGGCTTCGGTTAAAGAGCAGGAGTGTGTGACTAATTGGATAGTTCTTTCAAAGAGCTGGCACAGCTACAATGGGTCAAATGGTCGTCTTCTGTGCTGAATGATTCTCTGGGCTCAAGTTTGGCCAAACCTTAGGTCTGACCGTTTTTCGGCGCTCCCCGGGCCTTGCATGATGTTATACCAACTGCTACCGCTGGGTCCGACTGGGCATGAGTTTCATCCTGGTTTTGTTGGCAGGAGTGGGAGTAGCAGGCAGCGGGAGTTGGACGGTAGTGGGCGGCAGCAGGAGTCAGCAGTGGGTACAGACCTCTTGACTCGGGAAACATTGGAAGCTGTATACTGCGCATGAGGGAGATTTGGATTTTTAAAGTTTTTTTTTTGTTTCTTTTGCCTGATGACATCGCTTTTCCTGCGATTGGGGCTCAGGGCTCAGTTGCGCCTGTGCATAAAATCTCGTTACTGACTTGCATCTGATAGTTGCGGAGGGGAGTAATTTATAGAGAGAGATGCAACAGAATCATCAGACATCCACCTTGATTGGTAGAAAAGCTTCCAGGAAGTCCATAGCAGGGAGGCTCAGAGCTCCCTGGTTTACAGATGATGAGCTGGAGGCACTTGTCTCTAAGGTGGAGCACCGTTACAGAGACCTCACCCGTGATGGTCATGACAAGCAGTCCCGCCCCAATGTAAACGCATTTGGTGGGAGATTGGGGAGGCTGTGTCCGCAGTGGGCACCATAGTTCAGGATGGAGACCGTGCAGGAAGAGATGGAACGATGCGGTAACATCATCAAGAGTAAGTAAAGATCTTATTGTTGCACTCCTGTACTATTGAAAAAGTAAAAAGTATATGTGGCTGTTTTGTGTGTTTGTGTGTGTGTGTGTGTGTGTGTGTGTGTGAGTGCGGCATGTACAAACTGGTCCAGATCACTAGGACCAGATCACTAGGAAAAACGTTGTTGCTCCTCTTTGAAATAGTGCCATGGGATCGTTTACATCCACCTGATAGGGCAGACAGAGAATTGGTTTAATGTCTCATCCAAAAGACAGTGCAGCAATCCCTCAATACTGCAAAGGAGTGTCAGCCTAGATTATGGACTCAAATCTCTGAAGTGAGCCTTGAATCCAGAACCTTCTGATTCAGAGGCAGGAGTGATGTCACTGAGTCACAGCTGACACCTAAAAAAGTAACAGCTGATGACTGGGTTACAGTGGAAGCTGGGCTCTCTTCCTCAGAACATTCATATTGCAGGGTGGAAAAGATTACATTTCTGAACATACAGCAACTAAAAATCAATAGACTTGTATACCTCGACTGATCCATGACTAAGCAAAGCCACTTTGGTTATAATTTATAAAGTTGTGGTTTCCTCACTTTATCACTTGTGAGTCTGTTTGATTCTTCATTTTGATCACTGTCCAGCAGTTTCAATGTATTCAGGTATTCTAGAATAGGAAACCTTGTTTTGAAATTCCATGTGTTTTTTATGCTCCAGTCCCTCGGTCAGGTTGGTGAAATTAACATCAAATTTGATCTTCTCCTTAGTATGAGACGGCTGATGAATGTTATTACTTTAGGAATTCAAACCTGACTCCGGAGAACTGCGAGCTTGTAATAACAGGATAGTTTTTTAACTTTTCCTTCATATAACTTTTTAAATTATCGCTAAAACTCACTTCTGAGTTGCTTTGCTTAATTTCACCGATATATTGGCATAACATTACCGATCTATATTCGCAATGGGAAGCTAAACTCAAAGCAAGTATATGTCAGGAAAAGGTTTACAACATGGGGGTGCTAAAACGCTGACCTGCATTCCCTTTGTAAACAATTACCCACTGGAATTGTGTTTTTTGGGGGATAAGTTGACCTTGAAGTAAGGTGCCAGCTTTGGCTCACTTGTTACATTCTCGAATCTTATTCAGAAGGTTGTGGGTTCAAGTCCTACTTGATGTTGATAAAGCTGTTAAAAAAAGCAAACAGAATCCTTGGCTTTATAAATAGAGGCATAGAATACAAAAGAAAGCAAGATGTGGTAAACCTTTATAAATCACTCGTAAGGCCTCAGTTAGAGTATTGTGTCTAATTCTGGGCATCACATTATAGGAAGGATGTCAATGCCTTGGAGAGGGTGCAGAGGAGATTTACCAGGATAGTACCAGGGATGAGAGACTTCAGTTATTTGGAGAGTCTAAAAAAGCTGGGATTGTTCTCATTAGAGCAGAGAAGGGTTAAGGAGGTATTTAATCGAGGTATTCAAAATTATGAGAGGTTTTAATGGAGTAAATAAGGAGAAACTGTTTCCACTGGCAGGAGAGTTGGTAACTAGAGGACACAGATTTAAGACATTTGGCAAAAAATCCAGGGGGAAATGAGGCAATTTTTTACACAATGTGTTGTTATGATCTTGAATGCACTCTCGAAAGGTGGGAAAGCAGTTCAATAGTGACTTTCAAAAGAGAATGATATATATACTTGATAAAGAGAAATTTGCAGGGCTTCGGTTAAAGAGCAGGAGTGTGTGACTAATTGGATAGTTCTTTCAAAGAGCTGGCACAGCTACAATGGGTCAAATGGTCGTCTTCTGTGCTGAATGATTCTCTGGGCTCAAGTTTGGCCAAACCTTAGGTCTGACCGTTTTTCGGCGCTCCCCGGGCCTTGCATGATGTTATACCAACTGCTACCGCTGGGTCCGACTGGGCATGAGTTTCATCCTGGTTTTGTTGGCAGGAGTGGGAGTAGCAGGCAGCGGGAGTTGGACGGTAGTGGGCGGCAGCAGGAGTCAGCAGTGGGTACAGACCTCTTGACTCGGGAAACATTGGAAGCTGTATACTGCGCATGAGGGAGATTTGGATTTTTAAAGTTTTTTTTTTGTTTCTTTTGCCTGATGACATCGCTTTTCCTGCGATTGGGGCTCAGGGCTCAGTTGCGCCTGTGCATAAAATCTCGTTACTGACTTGCATCTGATAGTTGCGGAGGGGAGTAATTTATAGAGAGAGATGCAACAGAATCATCAGACATCCACCTTGATTGGTAGAAAAGCTTCCAGGAAGTCCATAGCAGGGAGGCTCAGAGCTCCCTGGTTTACAGATGATGAGCTGGAGGCACTTGTCTCTAAGGTGGAGCACCGTTACAGAGACCTCACCCGTGATGGTCATGACAAGCAGTCCCGCCCCAATGTAAACGCATTTGGTGGGAGATTGGGGAGGCTGTGTCCGCAGTGGGCACCATAGTTCAGGATGGAGACCGTGCAGGAAGAGATGGAACGATGCGGTAACATCATCAAGAGTAAGTAAAGATCTTATTGTTGCACTCCTGTACTATTGAAAAAGTAAAAAGTATATGTGGCTGTTTTGTGTGTTTGTGTGTGTGTGTGTGTGTGTGTGTGTGTGAGTGCGGCATGTACAAACTGGTTAAAGCTTGCAACTTTTATTTCTGCAGAAGAAAAGAACAGCCAACATATCAAAGCAGTGTGGCATGGGAGGGGACCCACCAGAGGTCATCGAAGTGACTGACACCGAGGAGCATGCCTTGATGTTGTGTGAGCACCCCCATGCCACCACACATGGTGGTGCCGATCCCGTACTACAGCATGGTAAGTTTATCCGAATCTCCGGTCTGTGTTACGCTCATATCATGCAAAGTCATGTAATGCGATGTAAAATGCATTTTAATATACTGTCTGTCGACCATTTAGGGTGTAGTGATGTAGCACTGGTAGTCCTTCAAATAAGAATGTGAAATGTCATGGTACTCATGTCAGCATGACCAAACAACGCCCCCCCCCACCCCCCCAGCCCCCACCCCACCACTGCTAAACACTGAAATATTGTATTGTACTTGCAGATGATGAAATCGGAGAGCACCAACTTAGGCATCCCATCCACTTCTGGCACGCAATGCGCAACACCAACACCATCCACCTCGACCTCATCAGGAGCCCGCCACATCAGCTCCTTCTGCCCCCCTCACCCCCTTCAAGATCCCCATAGTCCCTGCATCCAACTACGCCAGCCACAGAGACGAAGACCAGGAGGAAGAGCAGGGAGAAGGCCCAGTGTTTGTCCATCTTGAGCTTGAGGAGGTGAAAGAGGAGGGCGCCATCACCTTAACATGTGTGCCACCTATGCGCCCAACATTGGTATCGGGGTCTGAGTTTTTGGGCTTCGAGTCAGAGGAAGCGGAATCAAGTATTGTGAAGCACAGCCCCAAGCCGCCTCCACCCAGGATGATGCAGCAAGGAGATGATGATGCAAGACGGGGGAAGCAATGCAGGAAATAATTCAGCTGACGAGGCCGAGCGTCGACCTAGGTTGAGAGCTCCTCCAGGCCATGGCTGGGATAGCTGCCAACATCGCCGCATTTGCAGAACAGCACACCAACAGTATGGCACATCTGATCACCGTGGTGCAGTGAACCTTTGACTCTATAGGTTTCATGCGGCAATCGATGGCCTCGGGCTATGGCATGGAATCCCCCGATGTCATACCAGCCAGGCCGACCGAACTAGAGGATGCAGAGATGCCAACGTCTTCCATCTCACTGCCTACATTCTCTCCACAACGAACTCGACAGCAGCACTCTGAGTGCACTGCTGCACCACATGCTGGTACCGACACAGTCAGGGGCAGTGGTGTGGCTCAGCGTGGGGATGGGCAAACCATCAAGAGGAGAATGGGGCTCACTTGGGGGGTGGCGGGGGAGGAAGTGAGGTGGTGGGAGTGGGTAGAGGGTTGGGTGTTGGTGATGTTGGTACATATTGTTAATGTTGTTGTTTAAGATATTTCCTTTTGATGCTAAGTGTACTGTTTTTTAAATACTGTAAAATATTTTCTTGTCATGTTTGAATGTTCTGGCACTTTTGAATGTTGTACAATTCAATACAGAAACATTTTTGAACAACTCTTGGTCAGTGTCCAACTTTTAGATAATGAGGGGTACATGCTGAGAAACATACAAATGTCCTTTAAATGTCATGCCGTGTGATCAATATCTTGCCTTACAGTTATGATGCAGCTTTTTAATGGGTCCTGACATCACATCATTTAGCTACGACAAGTGAGGGTCACCAATTCATGATGGATGGCTTTGAATGACAGATAGTTCCAGAACTTGGAGGCCAGATGTCCTGGCACCTAAGAGAAACTTACAGGATTTTATTATTACCTACATACTTTCACGAGCTCATAACATCTGTAGACTCACATTGTGTCACTAAATCTCTTCTGTATGCAATTGTGTCAAGACCCTTATAGCACAAGTCCATGGAGCCTTTACTGTAATTCGGAGCTCATTTCTACTTTCGATCCCACATCCCCCTTTCAACGGAGCAGTTTTCCTTCAATGTTTAAACTTTTTCTGAGGGTCTAATAATGCTGCAGTGTTTATATCTGACCTGGGATGTGCTACTCTGGACCGCTCCGCTTAAGAGCCAGGTAAGACCACCTTTTTCACAACTATATTTCTGGAGAGTGGTAACAGTATCTTACAGGATCATAACGACCAAACTTGCATTTTTGCTCACTTCTGCATGGGCGGACAGTATGCAATACCGGCGGCGGCGGTACTTCCCCGATGAAACTCCCGCCGGGCGGTAGTTGAGCAGTAAGGCAGAGGTCCCTGATGATTTTCCTCAATAATGTCTTTTTTGGCGGTACCTCGGTGGCTGTGGGCGGTAGTTTGTCCAAATTCGGCCCCATGTCCCTCTCCAGAATCTTGGGTATATAATCGAGGCCGAGACTTCAGTGCATCAGTGAGGAAGTGCTGCACTGTTGTAGATGCTGTTTTCAGATAAGATGTGAAACAAAAATGCCTGCCCTCTCAGCTAACCATAAAAGATCCCATGGCACTATTTCAAAGATGAGCAGGGGAGTTATCCATGGTGTTCTGGGCAATATTTATCCCTCGACCAATATTACTAAAACAAATTTGCTGTTTGCAATTTAGCTGCTTTGTTTCCTACATTACAACAATGACTATACTTCAAAAATAACTTAATAGACTTTAAAGTGCTTTGGGACATCCTGAGGTTGTAAAAAGCATTACATAAATGCAAGTTCTTTCTTTCATTAAACATATCACAGAAAAAAATGCTGATTATCTTCCTTACCCCAGTCAGAACTTATAGAAAAAAAGAACTTGCATTCATATATTGGGCCCAAGTTTCGGGCCACGCCTAAAACGGCGCAGCCCAGACCTGGACGCCCATTTTTCGTGCCAGAAAGTGCGCCTAAAAAAAACTCACCTATTCTCCGGCTCCCTGCTGGTCTTCTGCAGCTGGGCGCAGCGCAGCACAAGCTGTAGGGGGCGGAGCCAGGTCCCTGCGCTGAAAACAGTGCCGGGACCTCTGCACATGCGCGCTAGAGTGGGCGCGGATGTGCAGTAGCTCCAGGCGCCCAAAACTGTGGGAGGGGCCCGAAGCACGCAGTCCCTAGCCCTGGCTGAATGGCCTCACTGGGGCTGCGTGGATAAGGCTCCTCCCACCCGACCGGACCCCTGCTCTCCACCCTCCCCCCCCGGACCTCCGCGACTCTCTCTCTCTCTCCCCCTCCCTGGACCTCCGCGACTCTCCCCCCCCACCCCGGACCTCCGCGACTCACCACTCCCCCCCCCCCACCGGACCTCCGCGAACCCCCCCCGCGTCCCGACGCCACCTACCTGTAAATCCAGCCCGAAGTCTTGGGCCCGGCCATTCATCCTCCTTCTCTCTCTTCCACCCCCCCCTCCCTCCTCTCTCCTTCCCTCCCTCCTTCCTCTCTCCTTCCCTCCCTCCCTCCCTCCTCTCTCCTTCCCTCCCTCCCTCCTCTCTCCTTCCATCCCTCCCTCCCTCCTCTCTCCTTCTCTCCCTCCCCCCTCCTCTCCTCCCTCCCTCCTCTCTCCTTCCCTCCCTCCCTCCTCTCCTCCCTCCCTCCTCTCTCCTTCCCTCCCTCCTTCCTCTCTCCTTCCCTCCCTCCCTCCCTCCCCTCTCCTTCCCTCCCTCCCTCCCTCCTCTCCTCCCTCCCTCCTCTCTCCTTCCCTCCCTCCTCTCTCCTTCCCTCCCTCCTTCCTCTCTCCTTCCCTCCCTCCTTCCTCTCTCCTTCCCTCCCTCCCTCCCTCCTCTCTCATTCCCTCCCTCCCTCCCTCCTCTCTCATTCCCTCCCTCCCTCCTTCCCTCCCTCCTCTCTCCTTCCCTCCCTCCATCCTCTCTCCTTCCCTCCCTCCATCCTCTCTCCTTCCCTCCCTCCATCCTCTCTCCTTCCCTCCCTCCCTCCATCCTCTCTCCCTTCTCCCCCTCCATCCTCCCCCCATCTCCCCTTCTCCCCCTCTCCTCCCACTTCTCCCCCTCCCCCCATCCAACCCCCTTCTCCCCCTCCCCCCTCTTCTCCCCCTCCCCTCGCTGTCAGAAACACAGACATTAACAGACAGACAGTGAGAGACACTCACACAGACAGACAGAGAGATAGAGACACTGACAGAGACACACTGGGGGGACCGTCCCAGCACGCTGTTGGAGGACTCCCGGTGCTGCAGTCGGTAAGTAGAAAATGTTTTATTTATTAATTTTTTTTGATTGATTTATTGGTTGATTTATTGATGTATTTTTCATTTATTATTGATGATGGCTCTTTATTTGTAAAACTGAAGTGTTTAATGTTTGTAAACTTCCCTTTAAACCCGCACTCCCCCTCCCATTCCCTACGCCTGATTTGTAACCTATGCCTGATTTTCTAAAGTGTAGACAAGGTTTTTGCGAACGTACAAATATTTTCACTTACTCCATTCTAAGTTAGTTTGGAGTAAGTTTTCACTGCCTAAACTTTGAAAACAGGCGTAAGTGGCCGGACACGCCCCCTTTTGAAAAACAAAATTCTGTTCCAAAGTGAAACTGTTCTTACTGACTAGAACTGGAGCAAACTAAATGCTGAGAATTCAAATTTCTAAGATACTCCGTTCTAAACCAGTTGCTCCAAAAAAACAGGAGCAACTCAGGCCGAAATTTGGCCCCATCGTGTTTTTTACATCCTCAGACTGTCCTAAACTGTTTCACAACCAAAGATTATCTATTGATATTTAATCACTGTGTTATAATGTAGGGAAATGTAACAGCCAATGTACACACAGCAAGGTCCTCCAAAGAACAAATGAGATAATGGACCAGTTAATTTGTTTTTGCTGCTGTAGGTTGAAGGATGAATGTTGGTCAGGACTCCAGGAGAATGCCCAGCTCTTCTTCATGAAGTGCCATTGGATCTTTTAAGTCTACTTGAGCTGTCAAATGGTTCTTTGGTTTAACATTTCATCTGAAAGATGGTAGCCAAATGGTTTCCTTTTGTGCTGTATGATTCTATAATTCTATGATAAAGTACTGCACATAGGAAGGAAGAATTGGTGGTACACAATTCCATGAATGGTGCTGAAAGAACAAAAGATGATGCTGAAAGAGACCTAAGGATGTTAATAGACCCGATGCTCAACATGTCCTACCAATGCAGAGCACCAATAAACAAAGCCAATAGATGAATGAACTAAATTACCAAAACAATAGACGACGGCCCTGAAATCCCAGCCTCCCCGGGTCCTTATGAAGTGTGTGCAGACCCGGGAAGGCATCGCAAAAGCCAGTTTTCGGTGCGCGCATGAGCTGAAAACTGGCTTTTCCGACATGTCAAGTTTTAGCTTGATAGATCGCAGGCATCTTGGTAGCAAGGACATTCGCATGGGCAAGATTGCGCCATTTGCCCATCTCTTGCCCAGCGAATGTCCTTAAAATTCTTGCACCTTGTAAAAGTAGGCGCATAGCCTACTTTTACCAGCATAAGAGTTTTAAAACATACAAAAACATAAAAATAAAATAAAAAAACACTCTAATGTTAAAAACCCTGCCCATTAAGTAATTTTTTTTTTAAACCATAATTAAAAACTTTTTAAAAATCGGAAAAATATATATTTTTTCTAAGATATTTATTAACTTTAATTTAAATTAATGTGTGATTTTTGGGGGATTTTTTTATTGGTGTTTTGGTGTTCCCATTATGATGATTGAGAAAATACTTTACTTGGAGTGGCTGCCCAGTGCCACGTGACTCCAGTCCAGCTCTACATCTGTCCAGACATGCACACGCTCCAATGCGCAGGAAGAGGAGGCCTCAGCACCGGGATATCTGGTGGGCGCAGCAGCAAAAGGTAAGTGCGCATCGTTTCTCTAGAATTGAGTCGAACGCCTGCGCGAAAAAGAAACCGGGATTTCAGGGCCAATATGTCAGAGGAAGTCGTGTCCAATCTGCCCGACCCTCAGCTCAGACTGCACATTGAGTATGTGTCACCAAAAAATAAGGGACATTAAAGCTGAGCCTTCATGTCAGGGGTCTGAGTTATCAGGAATGACTGAGAAACTTGAGCTTTCAGCCTTGAAAGAAAGTGCCTGAGAGATGATCGTGTGGAGGTAGATACGATATTGGGCCAGAAATTGTGGTCAGAGGCTTCTTTCGGACAAACGCCTCTGACCCGAAACAAATCTACGAAAGTACCTGGTGGTCACGGAGGAACCTACGATTCCAGTCTGAGGCCTTCATTCGCTGCGCAGCGTATGGGAACGTGTCTTCACCATACATATGGAAATACTGGAGTCACGTGGGCCTGGACCATCAACCACCACCAAAATGGGAACTCCGTTTTTACGAGTTCCCATTACTATCAATGAGAAAAACCTCCTAAAACAAGAAACACAATATAATAAAAAAAAGACACCTCACATATTTAAAATTAATTGAAATTAAATGTAATTAAATGTTTTAGAAAAATATATATTTTTTGGAATTTTTTTAACGTGTTTTAATAGGGTCAAAAATGAACTTACCTTAATTTTTATATGTTTTAAAGGTGTTACGCTGGCAAAAGTAGACTATACGCCTGCTTTTACCAGGCATAAAAGCTTGAAGGAGATTCGCTGGGTAAGAGTTGGGCAAATAGCTCAATCGTTGGATCTGTCTACTGGTTCCATTGCACATGCGCATCGCGCGGCAAGAAACAGCTTTTGCGAGGCCTGACCGGGTCCGCGCACACTTCGTATGGACCCAGCGAGGCCGCAATTTCTGGCCCGTTAAATGGAATCAAAAACGTTAACCAGGAAAATTACTTCAAAATAAATGGCATAAAGGTCACCACAAATCAAACTTTTCAATCCAACTTTATACATCTATATATCATATATGACATAAAGAAATCAACTCATCACCCTTATGCATTCCATTAGTGACTGTTTTGTGTGTTCCTTTGCCTATTCTACTGGTATCATGCAGTGCTACCATAGTGGCTGCACCATGGCAGGTGGAAGACTGCTGAATTTCAGTGGGGGTGACTGCAGATGACCTTGCTGGTTGAGCTTAAAGATCTGGTGGCTGGGAGTGTCAAATCGAGTGATCGTCTTCTTCTTCGTCTTCTTGAAATGAGGAAGGCACAAGAGTGGAGTGATGGTAATGGAAGGGCGGGAAAGCATGAGATGCATGCCAGAAGGAGGATAATGGATGAGGATACCAGCATTTTTATTAATTAAACATGAGGTTCTTAACAAAATTCCCAGTTTGTTAAAATATGCCAGTTCCCTTGCTTCGTATATTAAAAACTGTTTAATGAGGACACCCATGAAAATTGATCAAAAGGTTACTGCACAGGGTAAAAGTTCACGGGATTGGGGGTAATTTATTAACATGGATAGAGGATTGGCTAACTAACAGAAAACAGAGAGTCGAGATAAATGGTTCATTCTTGGGTTGGCAATCAACAACTAGTGGGGTGCCGCAGGGATCAGTGCCGGGATCCCAACTATTTACAATCTATAATAACGACTTGGAAGAAGGAACTGAGTGTAACATAGCAAGTTTGCTGATGATACAAAGATGGGAGGAAAAGCAGTGTGTGAGGTGGACACAAAAAATCTGCAAAAAGACATAGACAGGCTAAGTGTGTGGGCAAAAATTTGGCAGATAGAGCATAATGTTGGAAGGTGTACTTTGGCAGAAAAAAATCAAAGAGCAAGTTATTATTTAAATGGAGAAAGATTGTAAAGTGTTGCAGTACAGCGGGACCTGTGGATACTTGTGCATGAAACATAAAAGGATAATATGCAGGTAAAGCAAGTGATCAGGAAGGCCAATGGAATCTTGGCCTATATTGCAAAGGGGATGGAGTATAAAAGCAGGGATATCTTGCTACAGCTATAAAGGGTATTGTTGCGGCACACCCGGAATACTGCGTGCAGTTTTTGTTATGCATGTAAACCTGTAATTACCATGTTTAACCACCAGAGGGCTTATCCCCTGGAGTTCCAAGGGATCCTACAATCCCTTGGAAGCACCTGTATATAAGGAGGCCTCACAGGCTGGAGAGGCACTCTGAGATCTGTCATACTTACTTTGAGATTGCAGTATCTAGTCTGGCTTTATTCAAGACATAACAGTTTTGGGTTCCATATTTACGAAAGGATATACTTGCTCTGGAGGCAGTTCAGAGAAGGTTCACTGGGTTGATTCTGGGGATGAGGAGTTTGAATTATGAGGAAAGGTTAAGTAGTTTGGGCCTCTACTCATTGGAATTCAGAAGAATGAGAGGAGATCTTATCGAAATGTATAAGATTATGAAGGGACTTGACAAGATGGATGCAGAGAGAATGTTTCCACTGATGGGGGAGACTAGAACTAGAGGGCATAATCTTAGAATAAGGGGCCGCCCATTTAAAACTGAGATGAGGAGAAATTTCTTCTCTGAGGGTTGTAAATCTGTGGAATTCACTGCCTCAGAGAGCTGTGGAAGTTGGGACATTGAATAAATTTAAGACAGAAATAGACAATTTCTTAAACGATAAAGGGATAAGGGGTTATGGGGAGCGGGCAGGGAAGTGGAGCCGAGTCTATGATCAAATCAGCCATGATCTTATTGAATGGCGGAGCAGGCTCGAGGGGCCATATGGCCTACTCCTGCTCCTATTTCTTATGTTCTTATGCTGATTAACAAATCGTCCTACTTAATAGCAGACACAGCTGTTTTGCTTTGGCATCTTTATGTCCCACCAGCATTTCAGAGTGTATTTAGAGTACAACTTTAGCATTAGTATGCTGCAGTTTTTCCTCACACCAATGCTCCAGTTGTACTGTAAAGACAGCTGAATCTGTATCAGTTTACAACACAGGAGAAGACCATACAGCCCTTTGTGTCTATGATAGCTCTTTGCCAGTGTGATCCAAAACTAGTCGCAGTGTCTTGCTCTCCCAATATCCTTCTGCTGATTCTGATATTGGAGTAAAGTGGAGTCTGAAGAAGGTTTCACTCCACTTCACTTCAGAGTCAGTTTGATCCTTGACATCTGATTCACGCTCAGCAAATTTAGTGTTGTGTTTGCCTGCAGCTCTGGTCCACGATTAACTGAGATGCCTTAGGCCAGGACGATCAATGAGTCAGGAAGGTGTACAACAGAACTGGGCCGAAATTCGTGCTGCGTTTGGGGCACTGAGTTTTAAAAGATTGACAATTTAGCGCCCAGTGAGATGGCCTGTAAAATCATGGGAAATTGGGTACTTTTCTCTCAGAAAATGAAGCAAGACGGTATTGGAGGCGCTAATGGCCTCAGTGGGACACTGAAAGGGCACTATTATCAAGGCTACACCCAATTTCACCTGACTTTCATTCACTGATAATTGGGGCTGCTATTTATTCCAGTTCTTAAAGGGGATGTCATTTCAAGAGCACCTGGTCAATCTCATCATTTGTTCAGTTGACTGAGGTGCAACGAAGGTGTGCGATCGCTGCTGCAAAACATTATGCAAGAAACACTCAGTTCAGCGACCTGGCCTTGGGGACATTGGTGAGGACAGTCGAGGGAAGGAGGGCAGTATTGTTCCCTCCATCAGGGAAAAGGCCTATTCCACAGGCTTTTAGGGCTATGTGGGCAGAGGTGGCTGCAGAGGTGACGGGCGGCATGGTGATGGATAGAACCCTCACACATGTTGCATGAAATTCAACTACCTCACTCAGGTGGTCAAAGGGAGTACATGTTTCCACAATTCTTGCATATCAGCCTCTGAGCCTCTGTCTGTGCACACTCTACAAACCCACATTTACCCAGCAGGCATCCACCAACCATCTGTGCCTACTCACAGTCACAGTCTCATTTCACACCTTGCCGACATTCACAGCTATTTAACCACGGCAGGCGTATCTTCCACATACATAACTGGACTATTATTCACACAGCTTCCTTTCTTTTGCAGGCCAAAATGGCACACAGCTAGATGCAGCAGCAGCAGACTGGAAGGTGAGAAGCTGAACTGCGCCAGCTTTCCGACCTGGAGGAGTGAGTACTATGGCTCACTGGCCCACAGGTGGCAGACCCCAGGCCGTTGGAGAGATTGAGCCCACTGGGGAAGCAATGGTATCTTAATCCCCTCTTCTCATCCCACTTCCCCGTTAAAGCAGAAGGCCTGATCACTTTCCACCTCCTCATTCTGTCTGCCTTGCTTTCTCCATTCCTGCCCCCCTGCCTTCATCTTAACACGGCTCTTGTGCCATTTATGCTTTCAGATAATCAGCCAGCAGATGAGCAGCCTTTGCCTGAGCGCCCCAAAACCAATCACTAGGGAGATGAGGAGGAGCCAAGCACTGCATCATTGCTTCTCTCACCCGCAGCCACCAGCTCAGAAACTGGCACTATGCAGTCATTAGGAGGATAGATTAATACATGGGTATGCACTGGGTGATGCACCAGGGCCTAGTGGGCTGCAACACGGTCAAGGGGAAAGGGAAGCTCAGGAGCCAGCTCCCTGGGAGAGTTTGCACACGAATCCTACTGCACAGGACTCAGATGAGCACCTCGATGAGGAGGCATTCACACATAGGATGATGGCCATGCATGTAGACATGATAAGTGCAATGGCAAGGGTGCCCGAGAGCCTATCGCAAGTGATGAGGAGTGTGAAGGAATCCGCCTCCCGCATTATAGACATCTCTGCACTCATTGCCAGTGTGCAGATGATGGTGGACTCCCAGATAGACCGTGTGGAAAAAGACCTCATGACGCATGTCATGGGCGATGTGGCAGCTTCAATTGTGGCACAGGCAGAAGTAATGCAACTTCTTGGTGCTGCAATAGAGTCAATGGTTGTTTGCATGGATGTTCAGACGGCTCTCATGCAGTCTCAGATTGATGTCCCGTAATGTCTTGGTGATGTCATTCAGCCTCAGCTGCATGCCACACAAGCCCTGACTGCTGCCATCACCGCTGGGTCCACCAGTTGACTGGTGATCACACGGTTTCTCAGCAGCCCAGCAATCTGTGCTCCATCAGATTGGTGTTGGTGCTGAGATGCTGACCCAGGTGACTGGCACTGTGTCAGTGGAGCAGGAACCTGCTTTCCTATTTCACGATGACAGCATTCTTGATCCCACCACTGCCACTCCGTCATTGTACTTGTCGCTGGTTTTCACCCAGCCAGGCCAGACTGCTGCCACCCAGTCTGAGCCTGGAGCATGACATATCATAGACATATCTGGAGCAAGGACATTTCTTGGGCAAAATTGCGGGATTTACGCATATCTTGGCCAGCAAATGTCCTCAAATATTTTGGGCCTGAAAACGCAGGTGCATAGCCTTCTTTTATAGGCGCAAGAGTTTTAAAAGATACAAAAACACGATAAAATTAAATTATAAACACATAGTTTATTGTTAAAAACCCTCCCCACTACAGTAAGTTTATTTTTAACCATAATTAAAAAAACTTTTAAAAATCGGGAAAATATTTTATTTTTATAAGATATAGGGCCCAAGTTTCCACATGATTTGCGCCTGATTTTTAGGAGCAACTGGTGGAGAACGGACTATCTTAGAAATCGCAATTCTCCACATTTTTTTTTCTGCAGTTCTAGTCAGGTAGAACAGTTCCACTTTGGAACAGAATTTTTTCTTCAAAAGGGGGCGTGTCCGGCCACTGACGCCTGATTTCAAAGTTTCCACAGTGAAAACGTACTCTAAACTAACTTAGAATGGAGCAAGTGAAGATTTTTGTAGAACTGAAAAAACCTGTTCGACACATTAAAAAATCAGGCGCAGGTGACAAATTAGGCGTAGGGAACGAGGGGGGGAAGGGAAGTCATTAAATTCTACAATAAATCCTTAGTTATACTTATACAAATATTATACAAATAAATCCAACCTGAATAAAAATTTATAAGCAAAGAAAAGATTAAATAAACCATGTTCCTACCTGTGTGAAAGTTCTTCAGGCAGGCCTTTAGGAAGCGGTTTGCCGTCGGGACCGAAGGCTGAACGGGCCGGGCCCGAGATTTCGGGCAGGGCCCATCCCCAGCACCAGAGGTAGTTGGCGTTGGTTCGGGTCGGGGAAAGAGGTTCGGTTCGGGTCGGCAGGGGGTGGGCGAGAGGGAGGGAGAGGGAGGGGGAGGGAGGGAGAGAGAGAGAGAGAGGGAGAGAGAGAGGGAGGGAGGGAGATACAGGGAGGGAGGGAGGTCAGGTCGGGGAGGGGGAGGTCAGGTCGGATCCAGTCCTTGGGCGGGGGCGGGAGTAGAGTCGGGTCGAGTCGGGTGGGAGCGGCAGCGGCAGCGGCAGCGGCAGACGGGTCGGGTCGGGTCGGGGGTCGGGGGGGGAGCAGGAGCGGCAACGACAGGCAGGTCGGGTCGGGTCCGGGGGGGGGTGGGGGGGAGCAGGAGCAGCAGCGGCAGCGACAGGCAGGTCGGGTCGGGTCCGGGGGGGGGTGGGGGGGAGCAGGAGCAGCAGCGGCAGCGACAGGCGGGTCGGGTCAGGTCGGGTCTGGGGGGGGGTGGGGGGGGGAGCAGGAGCGGCAGCGACAGGCGGGTCGGGTCGGGTCGGGTCCCGGGTGGGGGGGAGCAGGAGCAGCAGCGGCAGCGACAGACGGGTCGGGTCAGGTCCAGTTTTGGGGGGGAAGCAGGAGCGGCAGACGGGTCAGGTCGGGTCGGGTCCGGGGGGGGTGGGGGGGAGCAGGAGCAGCAGCGGCAGCGACAGACGGGTTGGGTCAGGTCCAGTTTGGGGGGGAAGCAGGAGCGGTAGACGGGTCAGGTCGGGTCGGGTCGGGTCCGGGGGGGGGCTGAAGCAGGAGCGGCAGCGGCAGACGGCTCAGGTCCGGTCCGGGGCGGGGAGGGGGTGCGGAGGGGAAAGCAGGAGCGGGAGTCGGGAGGAAGCAGGAGCTGGCCGTGGGAGGAGCCTTATTCATGCAGCCCCAGTGAGGCCATTCAGCCAGGGCTAGGGGCTGTGTGCTTCGGGCCCCTCCCACACAGTTTCGGGTGCCTGGAGCTACTGCACTTGCATGCCCACTGTAGCGCGCATGTGCAGAGGTCCCGGCACTGTTTTCTGCGCAGGGACCTGGCTCCGCCCCCCTACAGCTCCTGTTGCGCCGCGCCGAGGGCCAGAGGACCTGCAGGGAGGTCGAGAATACAGAGGGTTTTTTTAGGCGCACTTTGTGGCGCGAAAAACGGGAGTCCAGGTTGGGACTGCGCTGTTCTAGGCGCGGCTCGAAACTTGGGCCCATAACTTTAATTTCAATTAATTTTAAACATGTGTGGTTTGTTTTTTATTTTTTATTATTTTGTGTGTTTGGTTTTGTACCCATTAATAGCACTGAGAATTCGTAGATATGTTATTAATGGGAACCTGTGAAACACTTACCTGATTGGCTGAGCAGTCACACGTGATTGCAACTTCGGCATGGGATGGGAGCGCGCTTCGCAGCGCGGGAAGAAAAAGCCTTCCCACCGGAATCCAGGCGCCTCCTAAATAACCAGGTACTTATGTAAAAAATCTCCAGCGTGGAGGCAATTGCCCGCAGAAAGATCCCCAGAGGAATTTTTCAGCCATTATGTACTCGACAGCTGGACTAGATTGGTTAAGTAGCTTCCAAGGATCATAATTATGATCATGATTGGCCATTTTTTTCTTGTCCCTGCCACTGATATTGTAATGCACAAAACCAACTGTTTTAAGCTGTGTGCATCCAGCTGTTACCACAATGTAAATGTAATTCTACTTATACATGCACTATTTAAACTCCTATACTGTACTACTTAAGGACAGATTTTCATAGAAACATAGAAAATAGGTGCAGGAGTAGACCATTTGGCCCTTCGAGACTGCACCACCCATCAATATAATCATGGCTGATCATGCAACTTCAGTACCCCACTCCTGCCTTCTCTCCATACCCCCTGATCCCTTTAGCTACATCTAACTCCCTTTTGAATATATCCAACAAACTGGATTCAACAACTTTCTGTGGTAGAGAATTCCATAGATTCACAATTCTCTGGGTGAAAAAGTTTCTCCTCATCTCACTCCTAAATGGCTTACCCCTTATCCTTAGATTGTGAACCCTGGTTCTGGACTTCCCCAACATCGGGAACATTCTTCCTGCATCTAACCTGTCCAATCCCATCAGAATTTTATAATCTGTCACCATTCAGATAATAAACTGCCTTCCTGTTTTTGCCACCAAAGTGGATAACCTCACACTTACCCACATTATACTGCATTTGCCATGCATTTGCCCACTCACCTAACCTGTTCAAGTCACCCTGCAACCTCTTAGCATCCTCCTCATAGCTCACACTGCCACCCAGCTTAGTCTCATCTGCAAACTTGGAGATATTACATTCAATTCCTTCATCTAAATCATTAATATATAATGTAAATAGCTGGGGTCCCAGCACTGAACCTTGCGACACACCACTAGTCACTGCCTGCCATTCTGAAAAGGACCCGTTTATTCCCACTCTTTGCTTCCTGCCTGCCAACCAGTTCTCTATGCACATCAATATATTACCCCCAATACCACATGCCTTAATTTTGCATACTAATTTTCCGGTCCTTTGTGCTACATTTTTCAACCCAGAGTGGCGGCAATGGCGGCGGTGAGCGGTCAGCCTCCAGTGCCCCGCGGGGGTTTTCGGGGGAAATTTTGTGGCGGCACGCAGCAATACCGCCCGGAAGAAATGCGCCGATATGCAACGCCCCTGGTTGCGACAGCAGTGCGCTTTTTCACTCCAGCCCAACCCATACACCCCGCAGCGAACGCCTGCGAAATCGGGCGGTCCAACTATACCGACTGCAGAGAGATAAATAATGCCATTCTAAGGTAAGTGTTATTGTTCTATTTTAATTATTTTTAGTATTTATGTTGGAGTGCCTTTCCTCCCCCACCCCGACCATCTCCTTCCCCTCTCAAGAGAGGGGTTTAATATTGAGGCACATACGTTTCTTTTTTAAGTATGAATATTTAAGTTTCAACTCATTTCAGCATCATTCATGCACATTAGGCACAGCCTGTTGAAGAATCTGCAATCGAGGAAGCTTTTCAATATTTTATGTGACTTATATACATCCCATAAAAATGCATTAAAAGAAACAGAAAATGCAGACCAGGTCTCAGTGAGGATAAAAGAAAAGTCTTAAGAAATTGGACTAACAGACTAGAAAAATGTCTTTGTTTTCTGCTGCGTCTGAAAATCTGGTGGTAATTTGAAGAGAGCCTCTGAGCAAGTGCAATTGCAGGATATACGAGCATGACTCAAAAGGTTTGGGGCCATTTCTTTTGGCGGAAACAGGTTCGGTAACTCTGGCTTCACGTATTTCTGGAGGTATCATCAAAAGACTTCCAACCTTTAACCACATACCAGTCAAAGAGCATTTTTTCTCCATCTCCACTATTTTTATAACTAATAAACAAAAGTTTTCAAAGAAAACACAAATTTTACAATGCCTCCATGCTTTTTGTCCTTGTTCGTCACAGCACCGTCTGCGAGAATAGTCTTTAATTCCTGGAGATTAGTGTTGGCAACTGTAGCAGAAATGTGTTTAGGTGGACAGATGGAGAGATGATTGTAAAAGATCAAAGATCAATTCCGTCCGGACGGAATTCCTCATCGGCGCCAAATCCCGGAACCTCCCTCAGGAGCCGGCGCCTCACAACTTGAGCCTCCTTGGGGAAATCCCCTCTGTGCCTTTCAGTTCTGCGCGCAGGTGTTTCCTGTACGGGCTGCTCTTACACACTCTCCACCTTGACATCCTTGTCTGTCGTCCGGACACGCCATGGCGCACCATCTTGTCATCCGGAGGAGGCAGGGACCCCCAATTGAGTGCACTCAACGTGGAAGTCCTCCCTCTATTTATTGGCGACTTGTCCTGGAGGATGATGCACGGAGCAGTCCCGTGCAATAAGTTTTAAAGTTTTTTAAGTTGATTCAAGGGCTCCAGGCCGCCTGCATTTTCTGCGGTCTGGAAGAGTCCGTGATCCATGTTTTATGGAACGTGCGAGGTTACAGGCCCTGTTCCATTACTTGAAGGGGCTGCTCCTCAAATTCTGGTTGCACTTCAGTCCCACACTCCTGATCTTTGGGCACTCTGTGCGGAAGGGAGAGAGCAGGTCCGAGGGCTTCCTCGTAGGACTGCTCTTGGGCACGGCTAAAGGGGCCATCAGCCGGTCCAGGCAGCGGAAGGGAGAGGGGGTCGTTCAGCCCGACTGTCTGCCTTTCTTCCATGGTTACATCCGAGCCATCCCTGGAGATGGAGCACGCGGTGTCCACTGTTAAGCTTGCGGCCTTCCGCGAGAGGTGGGCGCCGGAGGGACTGGAGTGCATCGTCATCCCCGGCAACCAAATTTTAATTTGATTTAATGTCTAAATGTTAATTTGTTTAATTTGCCGGTTTGAGTGCCCCCCGCACCCCGGCCCCCCCGCCCCCCAGACACTTTTAGCCTGGGGGCGCTTGTATAATTTGTGTTTTTACTGCCCTAAAAAAAAGGGGACACTTAAAAAGTTTTTAATCAGGGGGCACTTGATTTATTATTTTACAACAAAATAGTTAAAGGAGGCTCAGTCTCTGCTGCGGTTTTGAGTCTCCCGCTTAAGGAGGGTGGTCAGCCGTTGGTGTGCGTTAGCACCCAGCATGCGACTTTCCGTCTTTCAACCCTGCAGAGATACCTCTACGCCGAGCTCCCTCCTAGGTGGCGTGCGCTGGTGACGTATTTCTTCCGCCAGCAATACAGCCTCAATTATGACACGCAGCTCCTGTTTGTGAGCCTGGGGGGCATCAGGAGCGCCATGCGGGGGCTGCCTGTCTTTTACCAGGAACTCATCAGGATCTGGAATAGAGACGCCACCAAGCACAGCTCTCCCCCAACTGGAGTGGCGGCTGTCCTGCAGGAGCCACTGCTCAGGAATCCGTACTTCCACGACCGCGGGTTTAGGTGGCAGGCGGACGAGAGGGCTGTGGCTGGCGAGGTGACCAGGGTCAGGGACCTGCTCGATGGCGGTGGAGTGGGCTGGATGGTGCCAGACATGCTGGCAATGCGCTTAAACTAGGCTGCCGTCTGCCGTCCGGCCGATGCCATTGAGTCACTAAAAACAGCACTGGGCCCTGACTCCGTTAGGTGTGTCAAGGAGGCTCAACATCGTGGGGAGATCCCGTCCGAACTGACCCCCATCCGGATGGAAATCCTCCTCGGCGCCAAACCCTGAAACCTCTCTCGGGAGCCGGTGCCTCACAACTTGAGCTGCCTCGGGGAAATCCCCTCCGTGCCTTTCAGTTCTGCGTGGAAGGGTTTCCTGTACGGGCTGCTCCTGCACACTCTCAACCTTTCCATCCTCGTCTGTCATCCGGACACGCCATGGCGCACCATCTTGCTATCTGGATGGAAGCGGGTGTCCCCAATGGAGTGCACCCTAAGCGGGAGATCTCCCACTAATTATTGGGGACTTGGCCTTGAGGGTGCTGCACAGAGCAATCCTGTGCAATAAATGTTTAAGTCAGTTCACGGGCTCCTAGGCCACCTGCAATTTCTGCTGGCTGGAGGAGTCCGTGTTCCATGTTTTTATGGAATGTGCGAGGTTGCAGCCCCTATTCCATTATTTGAAGGGGCTGCTCCTCAAATTCTGGTTGCACTTCAGTCCCACACTCCTGATCTTTGGCCACCTGTGCGGAGGGGAGTGGGCAGGTCCGAAGGCCTCCTCATAGGATTGCTCCTGGGCACGGCCAAGGGGGTCATCAGCCGATCCAGGCAGCGGGCGGTCGAGAAGGTCATTCAGCACGACTGCCTGCCTTTCTTCCGCGGTTACATCCGAACCAGGGTGTCCCTGGAGATGGAGCATGCGGTGTCCACCGGTAGGCTCATGGCGTTCCGCAAGAGGTGGGGCTGGAGGGACTGGAGTGCATCATCACGCCCGGCAACCAAATTTTAATTTAATTTAATGTCGAAATGCTAATTTGTTTAAGTTGCCAATTTTAGTGCCCCCCCCCCCCACTTTTAGCCAGGGAGCATTTGTATAATTTGTGTTTTTAGTGCCCAAAAAATCCTCCCAAAACCCCCCCCGCCCCAAAAAACCCCCAAAGAAAACAAAACAAAAAATACAAGGTGGCACTTGTCTGAAAATGTTTGGTGTTTCTCCCATTTTAATCAGGGGGCACTTGATTTATTGTTTTACAACAAAATAGTTGAAGGAGGCTCAGTCTCTGCTGCGGTTTTGAGTCTCCCGCTTAGGGAAGGCGGTCGAGCTGTGGTGTGCGTCAGCACTGAACATGCAACTTTCCTTCTTCAGACCCTGCAGAGATACCTCTACGTTGAGCCCCCTCCTAGATGGTGTGCGCTGGCGACGTATTTCTACCGCCAGCAGTACAGCCTCAATTATGACACGCGGCTCTTGTTTGTGAGCCTGGGGGTGTGTCAGGAGCGCCATGCGGGGGCTGACTGTCTTTGACCAGGAACTCATCAGGATCTGGAACAGACTCGTCACCAAGCGCAGCTCTCCCCCGTCTGGAGTGGCGGCTGCCTGCAGGAGCCACTGCTCAGGAATCCGTACCTCCACGACCCCAGTTTTAGGTGGCAGGTGGACGAGAGGGCTGTGGCTAGTGAGATGACCAGAGTGAGGGACCTGCTCGATGGCAGAGGAGCGGGCTGGATGGCGCCAGACAAGCTGGCACGGTGCCTAAACTGGGCCGACGTCCGCCGCGCGGCCGATGCCATCGAGTTGCTTAAAACAGCACTGGACCTTGACTCCGTTAGATGTGTCGAGGAGGCTCAAGCACGTGGGGTGATCCCGTCTGAACTCACCACCGTCCGGACAGAATTCCTCCATCGGCGCCAAACCCCGAAACCTTCCTCGGGAGCCGGCGCCTCACAACTTCAGCCGCCTCGGGGAAATCCCCTCCGTTCCTTTCAGTTCTGTGCGGAGGGGTTTCCTGTGCGGACTGCTCCTACACACTCTACAACTTGCCATCCTCGTCTGCCGTCCAGACACGCTATGGAGCACCATCTAGCTGTCCGGAGGAGGTGGGGGTCCCCAATGGAGTGCACTCTACACGGGAGATCTCCCACTATTTATTGGGGACTTGGTCTGGAGGGTGGTGCGCAGAGCAGTCCTGTGCAATAAATTTTTAAGTCAATTCACAGGCTCCCAGGCCACCTGCACTTTCTGCGTTCGGGAGGAGTCCGTGTTCCATGTATTTATGGAATGTGCGAGGTTGCAGCCCCTATTCCATTATTTGAAGGGGATGCTCCTCAAATTCTGGATGCACTTCCATCCCACACTCCTGATCTTTGGCCACCTGTGGGGAGGGGAGCGTGCAGGTCTGAAGGCCTCCTGGTAGGATTGCTCTTGAGCATGGCCAAGGGGGTCATCAGCCGGTCCAGGCTGCGGACGGTCGAGGGGGTCTTTCAGCCCGACTGCCTGCCTCTCTTCCACGGTTGCATCTGAGCCAGGGTGTCCCTGGAGATGGAGCACGCAGTGGCCGCTGGTACACTCGCGGCGTTCCGCGAGAGCTGGGCGCCGGAGGGACTGGAGTGCATCATCATCTCTGGCAACTAAATTTTAATTTTATTTTATGTCTAAATGCTAATTTGTTTAACTTGCCGGTTTTAGTGCCCACCTCCACCCCTCTTTTAGCCAGGGGGCACTTGTATAATTTGCATTTTTAGTGCCCCAAAAAAACCCCCAAACAAACTCCCCCAAAAAACCCCCCAAAAAACAGAAAAAAACAAGGTGGCGCTTGTCTTAAATGTTTGGTGTATCCCCCCTTTTAATCACGGGCCACTTG
The DNA here is from genome assembly GCF_044704955.1 of Pristiophorus japonicus. Classification (NCBI taxonomy): domain Eukaryota; kingdom Metazoa; phylum Chordata; class Chondrichthyes; family Pristiophoridae; genus Pristiophorus; species Pristiophorus japonicus. The sequence continues at coordinate 71,136,788 of NC_091986.1, forward strand.
ATCTATTCATTGTTTTCTACAAAAATAGTTGAAGGAGGCTCAGGGCCGCCACAGAGTTTCTAATTATGGTTAATGGGTCTTTGACGGTGCCCCTTCGCTTTGGGAGAGGGGTGCGCCGGGGATGCCCCATATCCGGCCAGTTATATGCCATCTGCGTGAAGCCTTTCCTGTGCCTTTTGCGGAAGAGGTTGACGGGACTGGCTCTGCAAGGGCCGGATGTGGATGTCGTCCTCTCGGTTGATGGTGGCCTTGTAATCACCACATATCCTGACCAACCCATCCGCCCTTGAGTACCGGCACAATCGGGCTTGCCCAGTCACTGAATTCGACTGGTGAGATGATGCCTTCCCTCAGCAGACGGTTCAATTCGCCATCTATCTTTTCCCGCATCACATATGGCACCGCTCTGGCCTTGTGGTATACTGGCCTGGGGTCCGGGTTTATGTGAATCACTACCTTGGTCCCCATGAAAGTGCCAATGGCAGGTGAAATAGTGAGTCAAATTTGTCCAGGACCTGTGAGCATGATATTCTCTCCACAGATGAAATTGCATTGACATCGCCCCATTTCCAGTTCATGACAGCAAGCCAACTCCTCCCCAGCAGTGCGGGACTGTCCCCCGGGACAATCCAGAGTGGCAACCTGTTCTCCGAATCTTTGTGGCTCACGACTACCGTGACGCTGCCTAGCACCGGAATGATCTCCTTTGTATATGTCCATAGCTGTGCGTCAATCGGCACTCATTTTGGCCTCCTGGCCTTGGACGCCCACAACTTGTCGAACTGCTTGATACTCATCAGGGACTGGCTGGCCCCTGTGTCTAGCTCCATTGATACTGGGATGCCATTGAGGAGCACTTTCATCATTACTGGTGGCGTCCTGGTATATGAACTATATATGTGCTCCACATGAACTCGCTGAACTTCAGCTTCCAGCATTTCCCCCAGTATTCATTTGGCCGCGTAGGGCTTACATCGGGCCCGTCTTCCTCGTACATCAACCTGGCTGCAGGCTTCCTGCACATTCGCTCCAAGTGACCGCTGACGTTGCAGTTTCTGCAGATATATTGCGGATACCTGTAAGCTCTGGCTGTGTGTTTGCCTCCACACCTCCAACATGAGCCGTTGTTGGAACCAAAAGTTCCATTACTAGTCGATCGTCTCTGACTGTCTCTGTAACTGTCCTGAAGCGCACCATTGACAGGTATTGATGGCCTCATTACTGGGCGCATTGTCCCTTGCGATGGCATGAATCGCCATTCAGCTAGCCATTGTCTCTGTTGAATTCCCCCTTTGGGTTCGACTACATGCTCGGCATATCAGATTGCCCCTGCCTGCCTGGAGAACTGTGTGCCGCGTTAACAATGTTGACTCCCTGTACATTTGCTGCATTTAAACCAAGATTTTTGTCAAACATCATTCTGGCCTCTTGCTCCCCTGAGATAAATGTCTGGGCCATCAAAGCTGCCGTTTCCAGAGTCAAGTCTTTGGTCTCAATCAGTTTCCGGAAAACCCCAGCGTGCCCGATGTCCTCAATAAAAAAGTCTCTCAGCATCTCCGCTCTGCATGCATTTGGGACCATACATAGGCTCGCCAGTCCCGGAAATCTGCCACGAAGTCTGGAACATAGAAACATAAAAACATCGACACATAGAAAATAGGTGCAGGAGTAGGCTATTCGGCCCTTCGAGCCTGCACCACCATTCAATAAGATCATAGCTGATCATTCCTTCAGTACTCCTTTCCTGCCTTCTCTCCATACCCCTTGATCCCTTTAGCCATAAGGGCCATATCTAACTCCCTCTTGAATATATCCAATGAACTGGCATCAACAACTCTCTGCGGCAGGGAATTCCACAGGTTAACAACTCTCTGAGTGAAGAAGTTTCTTCTCATCTCAGTCCTAAACGGCCTGCCCCTTACCCTAAGACTGTGTCCCCTGGTTCTGGACTCCCCCAACATCGGGAACATTCTTCCCACGTCTAGCCTGTCCAGTCCCGTCAGAATCTTATGTGTTTCTATGAGATCCTCTCTCATCCAGTGTATAATGGCCCAGTTGATCCAGTCTCTCCTCATATGTCAGTCCAGCCATCCTGGGAATCAGTCTGGTGAACCTTCGCTGCACTCTCTCAATAGCAAGAAGGTCCTTCCTCAGATTAGGAGAACAAAACTGAACACAATATTCCAGGTGGGGCCTCACCAAGGCCCTGTACAACTGCAGCCAGACTTCCCTGCTCCTATACTCAAATCCCCTTGCTATGAAGACCAACATATCATTTGCCTTCTTCACCTCCTGCTGTACCTGTATGCCAACTTTCAATGACTGATGAACCATGAGACCCAGGTCTCACTGCACGTCCCCTTTTCCTAATCTGCTGCCATTCAGGTAATATTCTGCCTTCGTGTTTTTGCCCCCAAAGTGGATAACCTCACATTTATCCACATTATACTGCATCTGCCATGTATTTGCCCAGTCGCCTAACCTGTCCAAATCACCCTGCAGCCTCTTAGTGTCCTCCTCACAGCTCACACCACCATCAAGTTTAGTGTCATCTGCAAACTTGGAGATATTACACTCAATTCCATCATCTAAATCATTAATATATATCGTAAAGAGCTGGGGTCCCAGCACTAAGCCCTGCGGCACTCCACTAGTCACTGCCTGCCATTCTGAAAAGGACCCAATAATCCTGACTCTCTGCTTCCTGTCTGCCAACCAGTTCTCTATCCACGTCAGTACATTACCCCCGATACTATGTGCTTTGATTTTGCACACCAATCTCCTGTGTGGGAACTTGTCAAAAGCCTTTTGAAAGTCCTAATACGCCACATCCACTGGTTCTCCCTTGTCCACTCTACTAGTTACATCCTCAAAAAATTCCAGAAGATTTGTCAAGCATGATTTCCCTTTCATAAATCCATGCTGACTTGGACCAATCCTATCACTGCTCTCCAAATGCGTTGCTATTTCATCCTTAATGATTGATTCCAACATTTTCCCCACCACCGATATCAGGCTAACCGGTCTATAATTACCCGTTTTCTCTCTCCCTCCTTTTTAAAAAAGTAGTGTTACATTAGCTGCCTTCCAGTCCATAGGAACTGATCCAAAGTTGATAGATTGTTGGAAAATTATCACCAATGCATCCATTATTTCTTGGGCCACTTCCTTAAGTACCCTGGGATGTCGACTATCAGGCCCTGGGGATTTATCGGCCTTCAATCCCATCAATTTCCCTAACACAATTTCCCGCCTAATAACGATATCCTTCAGTTCCTCCTTCTCACTAGACCCTCAGTCCCCTAGTACATCTGGAAGGTTATTTGTGTCTTCCTTTGTGAAGACAGAACCAAAGTACGTGTTCAATTGGTCTGCGATTTCTTTGTTCCCCATTATAAATTCACCCGAATCCGACTGCAAGGGACCTACGTTTGTCTTCACTAAATTTTTTCTCTTCACATATCTATAGAAGCTTTTGCAGTCAGTTTTTATGTTTCCGGCAAGCTTCCTCTCATACTCTATTTTCCACCTCTTAATTAAACCCTTAGTCCTCCTCTGCTGAATTCTAAAATTCTCCCAGTTCTCCAGTTTGCTGCTCTTTCTAATTAATTTGTATGCCTCTTCCTTGGAATTAATACATATCCTTAATTTCCTTTGTTAGCCACGGTTGAGCCACCTTCTCCATTTTATTTTTACTTCAGACAGGGATGTACAATTGCTGAAGTTCGTCCATATGCTCTTTAAAGGTTTACCATTGCCTATCCACCGTCAATCCTTTAAGTATCATTTGCCAGTCTAATCTAGCCAATTCGTGCCTCATACCATCAAAGTTAACTTTCCTGAAGTTCAGCACCCTAGTTTCTGAATTAACTTTGTCACTCTCCATCTTAATAAGGAATTCTACCATATTATGGTTACTCTTCCCCAAGGGGCCTCGCACAACAAGATTGCTAATTAGTCCCTTCTCATTACACATCACCCAGTCTAGAATGGCCAGCTCTCTGGTTGGTTCCTCGACATATTGGTCTCGAAAACCATCGCTAATACACTCCAGAAAATCCTCCTCCACCGCATTGCTACCAGTTAGGTTAACCCAATCACTATGTAGATTAAAGTCACCATGATTACTGCTGTACCTTTATTGCACACATCCCTTATTTCTTGTTTGATTCTGTCCCCAACCTCACGACTACTATTTGGTGGCCTGTACACAATTCCCACTAGCGTTTTCTGCCTTTTGGTATTCCGTAGCTCCACTCACAATGATTCCACATCATCCATGCTCATGTCCTTCCTTACAATTGCATTAATTTCCTCTTTAACCAGCAACGCCTCCCCGCCTCCTTTTCCTTTCTGTCTGTCCTTCCTAAATGCTGAATACCCTTGTATGTTGAGTTCCTAGGCTTGGTCACCCTGGAGCCATGTCTCCGTAATGGCAATCACATCGTATCCGTTAACTGCTATCTGCACAGTTAATTCATCCATCTTATTCCAAATACCCCTCGCATTGAGGCACAGAGCCGTCAGGCTTGTCTTTTTAACACACTTTGACCCTTTAGAATTTTGCTGTAAATTGGCCCTTTTTGTTTTTTGCCTTGGGTTTCTCTGCCCTCCACTTTTACTATTCTCCATTCTAGCTTTTGCTTCTGTCTCCATTTTATTTCCCTCTGTCTCCCTGCATTGGTTCCCATCCCCCTACCATATTAGTTTAACTGCTCCCAAACAGCACTAGCAGACACTCCCCCTAGGGCATTGGTTCCAATCCTGCCCAGGTGCAGACTGTCGGTTTGTAGTGGTCCCACCTCCCCCAGAACCAGTTCCCATGCCCCAGGAATTTGAATCCCTCCCTTCTGCACCACTGCTCAAGCCACATATTCATCTGAGCTATCCTGCGATTCCTACTCTGACTAGCATATGGCACTGATAGCAATCCTAAGATTACTGCCTTTGAGGTCCTGCTTTTTAATTTAACTCCGAGCTCCCTAAATTCATCTCATGGGACCTCATCCCGTTTTTTACCTATGTCATTGGTACCTACATGTACCACGACAACTCGCTGTTCACCCTCCTTTTTCAGAATGTCCTGCACCCACTCCAAGACATCCTTGACCCTTGCACCAGGGAGGCAATATACCATCCTGGAGTCTCGGTTGCGGCCGCAGAAATGCCTATCTATTCCCCTTACAATTAAATCCCCGATCACTATAGCTGTCCCACTCTTTTTCCTGCCCTCCTGTGCAGCAGAGCCAGCCACGATGCCATGAACTTGGCTGCTGCTGCTCTCCCCTGAAGAGTCATCCCCCTCAACAGTACCCAAAGTGGAGGATGACCACAGGGGACCCCTGCACTACCTTCCTTGCACTGCTCTTCCTATTGTTCTTCCATTCCCTATCTGGCTGTGTACCCTTCTCCTGCGGTAAGACCAACTCACTAAACGTGCTATTCATGTCATTCTCAGCATTGTGGATGCTCCAGAGTAAATCCACCCGCAGCTCCAGTTTCACAACGCGGTCCATCAGGAGCTGCAGGTGGATGCACTTTCCACACACGTAGTCGTCAGGGACACCGGAAGCGTCCCTGACTTTTCCCATAGTACAGGAGGAGCATAACACGTGTCTGAGCTGTCCTGCCATTGACTTAACCCTAAGCTAATCTTAATCTGGCAACAACAAACATAGAAAACATAGAAAATAGGTGCAGGAGTAGGCTATTCGGCCCTTCTAGCCTGCACCGCCATTCAATGAGTTCATGGCTGAACATGCAACTTCAGTACCCCATTCCTGCTTTCTCGCCATACCCCTTGATCCCCCTAGTAGTAAGGACTACATCTAACTCCTACAAGGCTAAAGATTACTTACTGATATAGAAAAGAAAAAAGAAAAGCTACTCACCAATCACCAGCCAATCACTTACCCCCATGGCTGTGATGTCACCTTTCAATTTCTTTCTACTTCTTTTTGCCTTCTCTCCCCGCTGAAGCTGCACAAGCATGTCTTTTATAGGCCTCACCAACGCCACGAACTCCTGCCTCTCAACGGCCGCTGCCTCTCGCTGCCGCTGGGCCTTTTATAGGTCTCACCAATGCCACCAACTCCCGCCCCTTCTCGCCGCCGGTGCATATAAAAACGGTGTCTCGCCATGTGCATGCTGCTCGCCGGTTTAAAGTGTTCCCCGATCAACTTACTGAGCTCTTCAAAAGTCTTGTCCACCGGCTTCTCTGGCGCTCGAAGGTCCTTCATCAGGGAGTATGTCCCGATTCCACAAACCGTCAGGAGATGAGCTCTGCGTTTGTCGGCCGAATTCTGTCCCAGCCATTTCTTAGTGACGAAACTTTGCTGTAGTCTCTCAATAAAATCGTTCCAATCATCACCAACACAGTACCTCTCCTCTGTGCTGCTAGTGGCCATGCTCGCATGGTTTAAATCCCAGTTTCTCGTCGAAATAATATGTCCTTACTGTACAGTACAAATGCACACGAGGCCCATACTTGAGAGAAGTTCACTCTGTGACCAGTAACCTTTATTTGCCAGCACTGAAGTGCAGAAGGTGGGTAGAGCTTCCCCTTTTATACCTGAAAGTCCAGGTTAGGAGTTCTCCCACAAGTTCACCACCTAGTGGTCAGTGTTCTCATGGTGTACAACATAGGTCAGTTTATACATGGGTTACAATGACAGTTGAATACATGACAGGGTTTAGAGTATAAAAGCAGGGAAGTCTTGCTACAGCTATACAGGGTATTCGTGAGGCCAGACCTGGAATAATGCGTGCAGTTTTGGTTTCCATATTTACGAAAGAATACACTTTCTTTGGAGGCAGTTCAGAGAAGGTTCACTAGGTTGATTCCGGAGATGAGGGGGTTGATTTATGAGGAAAGGTTGAGTAGGTTGGGCCTCTACTCATTGGATTTCAGAAGAATGAGAGGTGATCTTATCGAAACGTATAAGATTATGAGGGGGCTTGACAAGGTGGATGCGGAGAGGATGTTTCCACTGATGGGGGAGACTAGAACTAGACGGCATAATCTTAAAATAAGTGGCTCCCCATTTAAAACTGAGATGAGGAGAAATTCCTTCTCTCAGAGGGTTGTGGATCTGTGGAATTCGCTGCCTCAGAGAGCTGTGGTAGCTGGGATATTGAATAAGGTTAAGACAGAAATAGACAGTTTCTTAAACATTAAAGGAATAAGGGGTTATGGAGAGCGGCAGGGAAGTGGACCTGAGTCCATGATTGGATCAGCCATGATCATGTTGAATGGCAGAGCAGGCTCGAGGGGCCGTATGGTCTACTCCTGCTCCTATTTCTTATGTTCTTATGTTCTTATGTAACCTTGGTTAGACCACATGTACAGTTCTGGTTGCCAAATTATAAAAAGGATATAGAGACACTGGAGAGGGTGCAGAGAACATTTACAAGGATAATACCAGAAATGCAAGGGTATACATATCAGGAAAGGATGAACAGGCTGCGTATCTTTTCTCATGAAAAAAGAAGGCTGAAGTGTGACCGAATAGAGGTCTTTAAAATTATGAAAGATTTTTATAGAATGGATACAGAAAGAATGTTTTCACTTGTGGGGAAGAGCATAACTGGAGGTCATCAATATAAGATAGTCATGACTCATACCTCACATTCAGAAGCTCCACCACACCCTCACACACTTACCACTGCTGCAAGCCTCACAACGACATCTCACAGCTTACACACACTCCAGCTATTCAACTATGACAACCACATTACCGAAACACTTTGCACCACAATCACTGAGACGCTAACCCCTCTCTTGCAGGACAAGGTGGTGCTCAACTACAGGCATCAGCCACTAACTGGAGGGAGATGGACACACCTGCATTTTCTTAACCCGATCAAGGAGATGGTGCGTATCATTATTGGAGCAGCCGTGACTGAGGCTGTTGCCAGCAGCGAGCTGAAAAAATTGAAGATGACTAATCCTCCTTTTCACATCCCACTTCCTCCTCATACCACAATCGCTTCTGATTTGCAAGCTGCAGTTGGTGTAAGTATGTACCTCTTGCTTCCCTCCACCCCTCCCCTCACCGCAACCCTACCCCTGAGCCTTTTTCCTTTCAGATACCCAAGAACTCCAAAATGGGCTGGTAGTGATGGAAGAGGAAGAGGAGAGTGATGATGAAGAAGAAACTCTGTCACTCGATCTCATACTCACAGCCACCAGCTCAGATATTGGCAATGCACATACTTTAGAGGGTAGCATAGAGGCAAGATTTGCATATGGTGAGTCAGCGGACACAAGTGTACAGCAGCCAGGGCAGGGGGAAAGGGTCGCGCAGATGGCAGCTCCTCAGAGGGCGAGGTTCCACACAAGCCCTGTGGCACATGACTCAGATAACGACTTTGATGGGGATGTCTACAGAAGAAAGCAATGTCAAGAGCATGGACGAGTCCAGTACCAACCTTGCACAGTGCTTTGCACAGTATGGAAAGGGTAGGAAGATCCATTAATGCACTTGTGGACCCCATCACCATACAGCGTCTCAGCTTCCACTGCAGCACAAACACAAGCCAACTAACATCTGAGTGTTGCAGTGGAAGCTCTACTGTCATGCAAGCTCAACATGTTGCAATGCAAGCACAGACTGCTGCCATAATGGCTGGGGTTACCAGTGTCAAAATAGGCTGCAGGATTTCACAGCAGTCCAGCAATCTGTCCTCCAATAAATTACTAAGAATGCTGAGGTGCCGCCCCAGGGGAGTGGCAATGATTCCATGGAGGCCGACCCTGGTGTCCTCTCTCAGGATGACAGCATACTTCCTCCCACCACTGTTATTCCACCAGTGCCCTTGCTGTGGCCTGTCAGCCAACCAGCCCAGACTGCTGAGGTGATGCAGTACAAAGCAGGTTCTTTAGGCCCAGAGCTGCTTTCGGTCATCCTGTAAGGCCATCTGCGGTCTCCCCCACTGAAAATTCATAGCATTCCACCAACCATGCCACAGCCACTGGGGTGGCACTGTGTAGGATCACCAGGACAGTGAAAGGCGCACGGAGGACAGGCACTAAGGATTGCACACAAGTGATTAATTGATACAGCATTTGTGAGTTGAAGGTGATTCATTGAATTTTGAATGAAATATTGGAATGGTTGGATTTATAAATTTGGTTTGGAATGTTTGTTTTGTGCTGGATTTTATTGCAGCACTGTGGCCAAGAGGATGCTGTGATTGTCAATAAGAAAGAGAAGGTAAGGTTTGAGACTACTGATGAATGACGCATTGGGGTTGTGGTTACTTGTATCGCAAGCAGGTGAGTTATTCATAGGCAACCCAAGCAGAAAGGGGTTGTATGACTTGCCTCCTCCCTTCTTCCTCATTATCTTCCTTCTCCTTCTCCTTCACTTCCTCCTCCTCCTCTTCCTCCTTCTCTTCCTCCACCTCCATTCCTCCTCCTGCTCAGCTGATTACCGTATCCCTGGTGGCAAGGACAGTGCCCTCATGATGGTGAGGTTGTGGAGTATGCAGCAGACAACGACGAGTCTTGAGACATGCTTTGACTAGTACTGCAGAGCTTCTTCAGGCAGCAGAAGCATTGTTTAAGCACGCCAAAGGTCTGCTCAATCACATTCCGTGTGGCAGCTTGACTTTCATTATATGCATGCTGAACAGATATGCTTGGGATGCGCACCTTAGTCATGAGCCAGGTGGACAGCGGATAGCCCTTGTAGTCCAGTAGCCACCTCTGGTTCATTGTGGTGGCTCCAATGCGGATGGTACAGAAGAATCCTGCAGAATGAAGGCATCAAGATGGCTGCCTGGATACCGAGCATTGACCTGCAAGATGGCTGAACACCAGCTGGATATTGAGGGAGTGACATTCCATCCGGTTATGGTACACCTCCGACTTGACAATACAGTGCCCGCAATGAGGCATGTATGCATTCAATGGCACACTGCACCATGGGGAAGCCTGCAATCCTTCCACAGCCAGGAGCTCATTCTACATGCTTCTTTCAAGTAACAGAGTATGAAATGTATTTAGCTCTCTTTGCATACAGTGCCCGAGTCCCTTAAACAGAATGCTTCTTAACGGAGTGTTAAACTTGGAAATTTGGAGAGAACGGGAATTCAGAGCAGAGGGGGAAGGAGCTGTTGTTTTTTGGCTCCAATACTTGTAGTGCTTTGTGTTACAGGTACATGTTTAATTTCATCGAACTAGAACTTAAACTAGATCTAGTAATTAGTTAAACACTAAATTATAAGCTAAGTTAATTAAATGCATACATTTTCTTTAACTAATTAAATAGAACAAGGTTATAAAGGGATGGCCGTGCAGGTGGAGTGCCGCAACTGCAGTATGTGGGAGTTTGTGGAAAGCATCGCAATCCCAGGCAAATTCATCTGCAGTAAATGTCTGCATCTCAAGGAACTTCAGCTCAGAGCTGGAATCCAAGGTGTTGAAGTTGCAGGGCACAGGGAGGGGGAGAGTTATCTGTAAACTTTGATCCAGAAGGCGGTCACACCCCTTAGGTTAGGTAATGATATGCATCTGGTTATTGGTCAGTGACACGAGGGTGTCACTGCAAATCAGGCAGGTAAGGGAAACCCAGTTGCAGTGCTGTAGTAGCTTTGGTCTTTGCCTTTGTCCAACAGGTATGAGGTTATTGCTGCCTGTGTGGATGACAGCAAAGTGCAGGGTGGATGAGCAAACTGACATTGGTACCATGGTACAGGAGGCCATTCAAGAGTGAAAATAAATGTTGTAGTGATAGGGGACAGTATAGTCAGAGAGATAGATATTATTCTGTGCAGCCACGACCAGGAATTCCAAAGGCTGATTTAGAAATCTAAAGAGAAAAGTCAATGCAATAGAGCAATGTAGTGATTTGGGCAAAGATAAACAGAGTGAATCAGGACAGGACAAAGATTTTAACAGTAAAAGTGCATCATCAAATAAGATGAAAGCAGGGAATAATGGTAAGAAGTTAAAATTAAAGGCTCTTTATCTGAATGCATGAAGCATTCATAACAAAATTGATGAATTAGGGGCACAAATAGGGATAAATGGGTTTGATCTCATAGCCATTACAGAGACTTGGTTGCAAGGCGACCAAGGTTGTGGAAAAAATATTCCAGGGTACTTGATGTTTAGAAAAGACAGGCAGAATGGAAAAGGAGGGAGGGTAGCCCTGATAATAAAGGATGACATAAGGACAGTAGTGAAAAATGATCTTGGTTCGGAAGATCGGGAAGTAGAATCAGTATGGGTGGAGATAAGAAATAACAAGAGGCAGAAAACACTGGTGTGAGTAGTTTATAGGCCCCCAAACAGTAGCTATACCATTGGGCAGTGTATTAATCAATAAATAATAGAGCTTGTAACAAAGATAATACAATAATCATGGAGGACTTTAATTTTTTTATGGACTGAGAAAATCAAATTGGCAAAGTCTGGAGGACAAGTTCATGGAATGCATTCGAGACAGATTTCTGGAACAATACATCATGGAACCAAGCAGGGAACAGTCTATTTTAGATCTTGTATTGTATAATGTGACAGGGTTAATTTGTAACCTCATAGTAAAGGATTCTCTGGGGAAGAGTGATCATAAAATGATAGAATTTCACATTGCATTTGAGAATGACCTACTTAAATCGGAAATGAGAGTCTTAAAATTAAATAAAGCCAATTACATATATATGAGGGGCAAGTTGGCTAACGTAGATTGAGAAATTAGATTAAAAGGTATGATGGTAGATAAGCAGTGGCAGAGGTTTAAAGAAATATTGCTAAATTCTCACCAAATAAATATTATAATGAGAAATAAAAACTACACAGGACAAGTGATTCATCCATGGCTAACTGAAGAAGTTAAGGATAGTATTGGATTAAAGAAGAAGCTTATAATTTTGTGAAAAATATTAAGCCTGAGGATTGTGAGAGCTTTACAAACCAGCAAAGAATGAAAAAAAATTTATAAAAAGGGAGAAAATAGAATATGAGATTAAACTAGCAAGAAATATAAAAACAGATTGTAAGAGTTTCTGCAAGTATGTAAAAAGCAAGAGAGTAGCCAATGTAAGTGTTGGTCCCTTAGAGGCAAAAACAGGTGAAATTATAATGGGGACTAAGAAAATGGCAGAGACTTTGAACATATATTTTGTATCTGTCTTCAGAGTAGAAGACATAAAAAAAATGCCAAAAATAGTAGGGATCCAAGGGTCTATAATGAGAGTGAGAAACCAAATAACAGTAGAGAAAATGCGCTTGAGAAACTAATGGGACTAAAATCCAAAAAACTCACTGGACCTGATGACCTACCTCCTAGGGTTATAAAAGAAGTAGCTGCAGAGATAGTGAATGCATTGGTTGTGATCTTCCAAAATTCCGTGGATTCTAGAATGGTCACAGTGGATTGGAAGGTAGCAAGTGTAACCCCGCTCTTCAAGAAAGGAGGGAGAGAGAAAATAGGGAACGATAGGCCAGTTAGCTTGACATCAGTCATTGGGAAAATGCTGGTATCCATTATTAAGCAATTGGTAACAGGGCACTTAGAAAATCATAACATAATTAGGCAGAATCAACATGGCTTTATGAAAGGGATATCGGGCTCAATTTTCCCCAATGCCATTTTTTGGCATATATCAAGAGTTACACGCGTTTTTTTGGGCCCAATTGTACCCCCCCAAAAAACTTGAAGTTTCCCCATTCTAATTTTTGAAATTGGTGCCGCGCAGCCTGTCCTTTAGCTTCTGTGGGGGGGGGTGGGGGGCAGTGTGGAGCCTAATATCTGCACTGAAAAAAGGATTCCCCCCACTTCTGCATATGCACGAGAAAAAAAAAGACATTTTTTACGTGACTGCTATGGGCGCGCATGCCCAGTACACCTCCCGGTTTGCATTCAGCCATTTTTAAAGAGCCAGTTGTGTGTGATATTAATTCTGAGTGGTGTGTGAGAACTCAAAATCGGAGCTGCAATATGCAACATGGCTCAAGGACCAATAATTTCTCACAGGACGAAGTGGAGGCCTTGGTTATTGTAATTGAGGCCAGATGGCATGAGCTGGAGATCAGCAGAGGTCAAATAAAAGTTTCACCAAAAGAAATGAAGAAACGCTGGAACCAACTTGCACAAGATTACTGTGCAATGGTGACCATCTCAAGGTCTGGAGGCCAGTGCAAAACGAAGTGGCAGGACCTTAGTCCTGCAGTTAGTGTAAGTAATATTTTCATTTATTCACTGGAATTGCAATTGTAAATGTGACCATCTGCATGTCCCACCCAGCAGAAAAACACCCTCTCTAAAAAGTTGCATTTCATCTTTGCAGAGGAAGGTGGCACACAACAAAAGAAAGAGAACTCGAACAGGAGGAGGCCCGGCAAATCTACACCCACTGACACCAGTGAAAAACAGTGTCGCTGCTTTGATGGGTCCTGCCTGGAGAAAAGCAACCTCCACTGCACAAGCTGGGCCCATACTCAAGGGAGAGGGTAAGTCCTGCAAATTCCATAGACTGGCTTTCCTAAGTGTTAAGTACTGCGCGGGCTAGCCATGCTTCGGTTCATGGGAATGTCTCCGCCAGCTACGCTTCGGTTGATGCAATGTGCTATCATTCATCATGGTCCTTCAAATGAGCCTGGTGCCTGTGCTGTGTGAGCCTACTCATATCACCATGACGCCTCTTCTGCTGCTAACCATTTGTCTGTTCTGTTATATTTTGCAGAACATGAGGCCAACCCCGACGAGGCTGAAGCCGATGCAGAAGAAGATTCAGACGCGGACAAGCCTGAAGAGAAGAACATCTTCAAATCCAACCTTCCAGACCAAGAGCATGGGGGTGAGTGGGAGGGGGAGGTGTTGGGGGAGGGGCAGGGGCAGGGGGAGAGGGAGGATGAAGCCCCCACTGTTGTATCATTTGGAGGAGTTGCTGGTGCCAGTCCCTTTCCTGAGTGGTACGAGAGTTTGGACATTCCATGGATTCACACAGTCCGAGGCTGCAGGTTCCAGTGGGATGCAGCAAGCCACACCCAGGGTGAGATGGGGAAGGAGAACACGACAGTGCTCTTCTGAGGTGCAAGATATAACAGATGTGGTTCAGGTGATGGCAATGAGTGGGGCGAGCATTGACCTTACACGATCACCTGGACACCATCAGTGAGGGGGGTGATGAGGTATCGGGACAGTCAGGAGAAGTAAGAACACTCTCGCGAGAAATGGGAATACTGTTGGTGAACATTAGGAAAGGAATGTCGCAGGTAGCTGCTGCAATAAGGGTACACGCCCAGACTCCACGGCATTTGACAGAATAAACTGCCTCTCTCACTCCAATCCCCAGACCAGCCTCTGAAGAAGTCCAAGCCGGGTCTTCCACATTATCGCCTGCCCACGCCCCCCCATCAAGAAGTGCGCATTACCCGAGATGCTCGAAAGAATAAGCTTGGTACCATCCCAAGAAACGCTGCACCACCGCCTGCGGCAGGGGTGGAATCACCAAGCCCAAGCGCAATGGCCGATTTTAGAGTAAGGTGAAGGAGAAATGGGTGCAGCCTTTCTTTGCTGTTGCTGTTGTTGTTGTTATTATTATTATTATTGTTGTTACTGTTGTAACTGTTCTCAAATTAAAAGGTTTTTGTAAGTGATGTAAATTTACAAGTTTAAAAGTTTGTAAATAATGTCAAAGTTTGTAAGTGATCATAAAGTTTGTAATTCATCTTGAAGTTTGTAAGTAATAATAACTGAATACTTTAAAGTTTGATGCAAGAATATTTTTATTAAAGTTAAGTTAAGTACAAACAAGTGTTAATCTTTTGAATAAAATATACTTTAAATTATAACTGAATCATTTACATTATTTGTTCCATTATTGATACAACCTTTTGAACTAAAGAAGAATCATTTATATTATTTGTTCCATTAACACAACACAATATTACGGAACAGATCCAGAAAGTAAACATGGCCCATTTGTAATAGTTGCCGCTGAGCCTTCATGGATGAGCTACTGGCGCAAGGCTCGAGCAATAGTTAAAGGGGCGTGACGATCCCCCCTCCTCCGCCTATCGTGCTCCTGGTTCAGGTGTTTGCATGGCTTCCACGTCCTTCTCCTCCTCGTCATCTGCATCTTCCTCCTCATCATCAACCACTCTCACCTCAGGTGGGTCTTCCACTACCAGCTGCTGCTGCCTCATGCTGGCTAAGTTGTGCAGCATGCAGCAGACAACAGTGAACTGACCGACAATCTCAGGGGAGTAATACAAGTAGCTTCTGGAATGGGCCAGGCATCAGAAACGCTGCTTCAAGATGCCAATGGTCCTCTCTATAATGCTGCGCATTGCAATGTGCGACATGTTTATTCCTGGTCAGCTTCTGTCCGGGTTACGTGTCGTGGCACCATGAGCCAGGTGGCTTAGCCGTACCCTTTGTCACCTAACAGCCAGCTCTGCCCTTATGGCTGCTGCTGAAACATGGCAGATACAGCGCTCTCGCGTAGGATGAACGCATCATGGATGCTCCCAGGGTATCTCGTATCACCTGCCATGATGTGATGCATGTTGTCACAGATGAGCTGCACATTCACAGAGTGGAAGCCTTTTCTGTTCCTGCACATCTGGGAATCCTCCAACGGTGCTCGCAAGGCGATGTGGGTACAATCAATGCAGCCTGTACCTTTGGGAAGCCAGCAATCCTGGAGAAGCCCACAGCCCTGTCACACATTGCCTGGGCGTCATTCCTCTCATTCCTCTGGTTATATATTGCAGCTGTCATCTACCGAATGCAGATATGTGTTGCATGTTGAGAAATGGCGCACACATCTCCAGTTGTGGCCTGGAATGATCCAGATGCATTAAATTAAAGTAAAGTTGTAGCCTTTACTTCAACTGACAGAGCAATCCTCTTGACGCTTCTGGTCTGCTTTTATTAACTCACAGATCTTGGTTACAACTTGTTTGCAGAAATGCAGCCTTCAAACACAGTCTGTATCACTCAGGTGCAGGTATGAACGCCTGTCTTGATATACCTGATGTGGTTAAGGCCTCTTGCCCATCATCCTACGTGCTCTGAGGTTCCTCAGGTGATGATGCCTTATCAATCTTCTCCTCCGCAGCACCATCATGCAGAAGGCTTGCATGAGGTATGGCATTGTCAATATTGCCCACATAGTTTAATTGTAGCTTTGCAACAAGTTCAAAACAGCTGGACAAAGCAATCACACCTTCTTTCCTCTCTCTCTCCAAGGTGCCTGCCCTAGTATGGACCACACCCTGGTCTGCGCATGTGCAATAGTCTTGCTTAGAACGGAAGCTAGGTATTCAATGAAGACATTTGGGCCAATAAAGTCTAATGCAATTGTTTAATTTTTGATTTTTGTCAAAGTACCACCGCACCATCAAACAGTTCCTCACCGGGATCAAAGGTCGGAGCGTCAGCTGGCAGAATCATTCCCTCACCCGGACATGGGGGCCCATTCTAACTGCCAATGAGAAGAGGTGGTGGTGAGCCGCCTTCTTAAAATGCTACAGTTTGTGTTTTGAAGGTACTACCAAAGTGCTGTTCAGTAGGGATTCCCTCGATTTTGACCCAGCAATGAAGTAGGAATGCCAATATATTTCCAAATCAGGATGCTGTGTGACTTGAAGCAGAACTTAGAGGTGGTGGTGTTTTGGAAGTGCTGTTAAAGGCTTTGGCGAGTTGCTGCAGTGCATTTTGTAGATGGTACATTCTGCATGCACGGTGTGCTGGTGGTGGAGGGAGTGAATGGTTAAGCTATGGATGGGGTGCCAATCAAGCGGGCTGCTTTGTCCTGGATGATGTTGAGTTTCTTGAGTGTTGTTGGAGCTGCACTCATCCAGGCAAGTGGAGAGTATTCCATTGCACTCCTGACTTGTGCCTTATCGATGGTGGAAAGGCTTTGGGGAATCGGGACGTGAGTCATTCATCACAGAATACCCAGCCTCTGACCTGCTCTTGTTGCCACGGTACTTATGTGGTTGGTCCAGTTAAGTTTCTGGTCAATGGAGATCCCTAGGTTGTTGATGGTGGAGGATTTGGCGATGCTACTGCCATTTATTAGCAAGGGGAGGTGTTTAGACTTTATTTTGTTGGAGATGGTCATTGCCCAGCAATTGTGTGGTGCAAATGTTACTTGTCACTTGTCAACCAAAGTCCAGGTCTTCTTCCATGCGGGCATGGACTGGTTCATTATCTGAGGAGTTGCGAATGGAATTGAACACTGTGCAATTATTTGCGAACATTCCCACTTCTGCCCTTATAATGGATGGAAGATTATTGATGAAGCAGCTGAAGATGGTTAGGCCTAGGACACTGCCCTGAGAAACGCCTGCAACAATGTTTAGGGGCTGATATGATTGGCCTCCAACAACCACAACCATCTTCCTTTGTGCTAGGTATTACTCCAGTCAGTGGAGAGTTTTCCCCCTGATTCGCATTGACTTCAATTTTACTACGGCTCTTTGATGCCACTCTCGGTAAACGCTGCCTTGATGTCAAGATGTCAACTCTCACCTCACCTCTGGAATTCAGCTCTTTCAACTAACTTCCAAATGCACATCAAACTTCCAGAATTTTTGGCAGGTCATTAGGTACAAGACGTGGAACAGACTCTTTCCTGGTTGTGTTTTTAACATGATTAAACATGACAGATTATGTTGGCTGAGTCAGGAGTCTTCATCTGCTACTCCTGCTCATGAAAAGATAATGAATTTCAGCAGTACTGACAAAATATGAGCTGAGATACGATTTGCTACATTTCTGGCATATATACTGGTACTGAATATGGGTCTGCTTTTTAGTTGGAAAAATGTAAATGGATTGGAGTAAAAGGTGCAAGTTTGAATATGTCTCAAGGCATATATTTGCACAGAGGTTGGCTAAAGTTTGGCATACCCTAATTGTGTGTGTGTGTGTAACTGTGATGTGTGATATATTGTGATATATTCACAGAGCACAGCACACAGAGCCTGCTACATGGCAGGCAGATCTCACGGAAGCCCCCGGAATCTGTCTGGTTCTGTTTAATTATTAACTCTGCAGTTGCAGTACACAATACATCACATCCACAGTGTGGAGCTACAAACATTACAAGCTTACAGACATTACACTTCTCCCTCCTTAATGAAGTAGTTATTACAACTAACATCATACATAACTTTCATGTTGATACATAACACAGGAAATAAACTTTTTTTTTCCATATTTACAAACTTAACTTTACCACTTGTTGTTATTTTCCACATTGGAATACCTCAGCCCACTTCGAATGGCTATCAATCACAATGAACAATTGTTGTCCTTCTAACTCAGCAAAATCAATATGTAGCCTTTGCCACACCCTGGGAGGCAATTTCCATTGCTGTAATGATACTAATGGTGGTTGATTGCTTACTGATTAACATGTCAGACACTGACTCACGATGTACTCTATATCTTTATCAAGACCTGGCCACCATAAATAACTGCATGCAAAACTCTTGGTCAAACACATTCCCAGGTGCTGGTCATGGAGGTCTCCTAATAATTTGGAGCTGAATTTATTTGATATAACCACTCTTGCACCCCACATGATACAATCTTTATTGACTGATAATTCATTCCGACGAAAGAAGAATGGATGTGTATCTTTGTCTGTTACCTGGTTTGGCCAACCATTTATAATATAATCATATACCTTTGACATCACTGGGTCACGTTTGGTTGCTCTACCAATCTCTTCAGCTGTGACTGGCAGTTCATCAATGTATGAAAAATAAAACACTTCTTCCCTGTCGGGTGTAACTTGTGATGGGGAAGGCAATCTAGATGTTGCATCAGCATTACTGTGATCAGCTGATCATTTGTATTCAATATCATATGTATATGCTGACATAATCAAAGCTGATCTCTGCATTCGGGCTGCAGCTAATGTTGGAACTGGGGACTTTGGATGGAGGATTGCTGTTCAGGGCTTATGGTCCGTACCGATGGTAAAGTTATGACCATACAAGCATTTGTGAAACTTCTTGACCCAAAAAATTAATGCCAAAGCTTCCCTTTTGATTTGCGCATAATTACTCTCACTGGCACTGAGAGTGTGTGAAGCAAAAGCAATTGGTCTCTCCTCCCCACTAAGTGATGCATAAGAGATCATTGCCCCAATTCCATATGGAGAGGCATCATATGCCAGCTTAATCTCCTTCAATATGTTATAGTGAAATAACATGGTGCTCTCTACCAATTTGCTTTTACACTCCTTGAATGCTGTATCGCATTCTTTTGACCACTTCCAATGGACCTGTTTTTTCAAAAGTTCATTCAGTGGATGTAATACTGCAGCCAAATTTGATAGGAACTTCCCATAATAGTTCAAAAGACCCAAGAATGAACGAAGTTCAGTGACATTCCTGGGAGTGGGTGCATTTCTAATCGCATTCAATTTTTCCATGGTTGGATGTAAACCATCTTTGTCTACTCTGTACCCTAAGTACTCCACTGAATTTTTAAATAGCTCACACTTACGAGAAGACACTCATACTCTGTGCTTCTCTAGCCATTTGAGGACTTAATTCAATATGTTATTATGAATTTGCCTATTTGGTGCTGAAATTAGTATTTCATCCAAATAACATACTACCCCTTCAATACCTTGCAACATCTGGTTCATCAACCCTTGGAATATGGCAGGGGCGGAAGATACTCCAAAGGGTAGCCTATTAAATTGTTATAGGCCGCGATGAGTATTTATAGTCAAACATGACTTGGACTCTTCATCTAGTTCAAGCTGTAAGTCGGCATTCGTAAGATCCAATTTTGAGAAGATCTGACCACCTGTCAGTGTTGTGAACAAATCTTCTATATTTGGCAATGTATTGGGGACATTATCCTCTAGAACCTGGTTTATGGTTACTTTATAATTACCACACAATCTTACCTTACTATCGGACTTAGGTACAACAATAATGGGTGCAGCCCAATTACATCGATTTATCTTACAAATAATGTTCTCAGTCCCTAGTCTTTTGAGTTCTTGCTCAACTTTCTCCTTGAGTGCATATGGTACGGAATGTGGCTTGTAGTAAACTGATCTGGTGTCCTTCTGTACCCTGACACTCGCCTTGAAACCTTGGATCGGACTGCCCGTTTCACAGAACATCTTCGGATACTTCTTGATAACCTCATCCGTTGACGAAAATCTCGCTTCCACACAGAAAATCTTTCTCCAATCCAGCTTCAGTGAGCTCAACCAATTTCTTCCCAGTAAGGCAGACTTGTCTCCTTTCACTACTATCAGAGGCACGTTCTGAAATTGATCTTTATATTTCACCAGTACAATGATATGACCTACCACAGGAATTTTCTCTCCCGAGTAGCCTCGCAGCTCTATCTTGGATTTCTCCAGTTGGAAATCACGCAATTTGTCGAGGTACAGTGACTCCGGTACTACACTCATGGATGCAACCGTGTCAATTTCCATTGGTATCTTGAATCCCGCAACATCTATGTGGATTTTGATGCTTTCCGAATCGCTGTCCGTTAACCTCGTGCTCCTGATGACGTGTAACTCTAACATCTCCTCATCCTGTTGTTGTTCTTACATGCTATGTTGTCTCTTGGGATTTCTACTCATAGCTTTGAACGCTGAACTCATAGCTTTGAAAGCTGGTTTAACCTTCAGTCGGCATGCTTTCGCAAGATGCCCAGTCTTCTTGCTGAAGAAACACTCTGCCTTCCCGTATGGACAACTTTGAGCAATGTGTTGTCCCAAGCACCTATAGAACGATTTCGACGCTATGTTACAATTTCCAGTTTCTGAGACTTTGGGCCCCCACCATCTTTGACTTTGAACCTGCAGGTGATTCACCTCGGTAGACTGACGACTGTAATTATCATTTAACTCTCAGGAATATTGTTCGGCCATGCCCATCGACCTCGCTGTCTGACAAGCAATCTCAAAAATCAAATCATCCATCATCAATAACTTCCTTCTGATCAAATCATTTTTCACCCCACAAACAAAACGATCCTGCAATGCTCGGTTTTGAAAGTTTCCAAATTTACAGTGCATCGATAGCTTTTTTAGGGTGAGGCGAGAGTCCGGGGTCGGAAGCCTATAAAAAGGCCGAGAGAGGCATCAGGAGTTCGTTGGTGATGCGAGAGTCCGGGGTAGGAGGCCTATAAAAAGGCCGCGAGATGCGTCGGGAGTTCGTTGGTGAGGCGAGAGTCCGGGATCGGAAGCCTATAAAAAGGCCACGAGAGGCGTCGGGAGATCGTTGGTGAGGCAATCTTGTGCAGCTACAGGGAGAAGGCAAAAAATAAGTAGAAAGAAAGAGAAAGGTGACTTCACAGCCAAGGGGGTAAGTGATTGGCTGGTGATTGGTGAGTAGTTTTTCTTTTTTCTCTTCTATAACAGTGAGTAAACTTGAGCATTGTTGTTGCCAATTTAAGTGTATCTAAGGGTTAAGTCATGGCAGGCGAGCTCGGTCACGTGATATGCTCCTCCTGTACCATGTGGGAACTCAGGGACACTTCCGGTGTCCCTGACGACTACGTGTGCGGGAAGTGTATACGCCTCCAGTTTCTGACGGTCCGCGTTGCGGATTTGGAGCTGAGGGTGGATTCACTCTGGAGCATCCACGATGCTGAGAATGACGTGAGTAGCACATGTAGCGAATTGGTCTTACCGCAGGTGAAGGGTCCACAGCCAGCTAGGGAATGGAAGACCAGCAGGAAGAGCCGTGCAAGGAAGGTAGTGCAGGGGTCCCCTGCGGTCATTCCCCTGCAAAACAGATACACCGTTTTGAGTACTGTTGAGGGGGATGACTCATCAGGGGAGGGCAGCAGCAGCCAAGTTCATGGCACTGTGGCTGGCTCTGCTGCACAGGAGGGCAGGAACAAGAGTGGGAGAGCGATAGTGATAGGGGAGTCGATTGTAAGGGGAATAGATAGGCATTTCTGCGGCCAAAACCGAGATTCCAGGAGGGTATGTTGCCAGCCTGGTGCAAGGGTCAAGGATGTCTCGGAGCGGGTGCAGGACATTCTGAAAAGGG
The DNA here is from genome assembly GCF_044704955.1 of Pristiophorus japonicus. NCBI lineage: Eukaryota > Metazoa > Chordata > Chondrichthyes > Pristiophoridae > Pristiophorus > Pristiophorus japonicus. The sequence goes on from NC_091986.1 coordinate 71,158,797, forward strand.
AGGGTGAACAGCCAGTTGTTGTGGTGCACATTGGTACCAACGATATAGGTAAAAAAAGGATGAGGTCCTACGAGACGAATTTAAGGAGCTAGGAGCTAAATTAAAATGTAGGACCTGAAAAGTAGTAATCTCAGAATTGCTACCAGTGCCACGTGCTAGTCAGAGTAGGAATCGCAGTATAGCTCAGATGAATACGTGGCTTGAGCAGCGTTGCAGCAGGGAGGGATTCAAATTCCTGGGGCATTGGAACTGGTTCTGGGGGAGGTGGGACCAGTACAAACCAGATGGTCTGCACCTAGGCAGGACCGGAACCAATGTCCAAGGGGGAGTGTTTGCTAGTGCTGTTGGGAAGGAGTGAAACTAATATGGCAGGGGGATGGGAACCAATGCAGGGAGACAGAGGGAAACAAAAAGGAGACAAAAGCAAAAGACAGAAAGGAGATGAGTAAAAGTGGAGGGCAGAGAAACCCAAGGCAAAAAACAAAAAGGGCCACTGAATATAAAGGGGCTGCAGGAGGGGTCAAAACTAAAAATTATGGTTTAAAAACTAGTATTAAAACACTCTACCTAAACGCATGCAGCATTCGAAATAAAGTAAATGAGTTGACGGCACAAATCATTATAAATGGGTATGATTTGGTGGCCATTACAGAAACGTGGTTGCAGGGTGGCCAAGACTGGGAATTAAACATACAGGGGTATCTGACGATTCGGAAAGATAGACAAGAAAGGAAAGGAGGTGGGATAGCTCTGTTAATAAAGGATGATATCAGGGCAGTTGTGAGAGACGATATTGGCTCTAATGAACAAAATGTTGAATCATTGTGGGTGGAGATTAGAGATAGTAAGGGGAAAAAGTCACTGGTGGGCATAGTTTATAGGCCCCCAAATAATAACTTCACTGTGGGGTGGGCAATAATCAAGGGAATAATGGAGGCATGTGAAAAAGGAACGGCAGTAATCATGGGGGATTTTAACCTACATATCGATTGGTCAACTCAAATAGCACGGGGTAGCCTGAAGGAGGAATTCATAGAATGCATACGGGATTGTTTCTGAGACCAGTATGTTACAGAACCTACAAGGGAGCAAGCTATCTTAGATCTGTCCTGTGTAATGAGACAGGTATAATAAACAATCTCCGAGTAAAAGATTCTCTCGGAATGAGTGATCACAGTATGGTTGAATTTGTAATACAGATTGAGGGTGAGGAAGTAGTGTCTCAAACAAGCATACTATGCTTAAACAAAGTGGACTACAGTGGGATGAGGGCAAAGTTGGCTAAAGTAGACTGGAAACACAGACTAAATGGTGGCACAATTGAGGAACAGTGGAGGACTTTTAAGGAGCTCTTTTGCAGTGCTCAACAAAAATATATTCCAGTGAAAAAGAAGGGCGGTAAGAGAAGGGACAACCAGCCATGGATAACCAAGGAAATAAAGGAGAGTATCAAATTAAAGACCAATGCATATAAGATGGCCAAGGTTAGTGGGAAACTAGAAGATTGGGAACATTTTAAACAACAGCAAAGAATGACTAAGAAAGCAATAAAGAAAGGAAAGATAGATTACGAAGATAAATGTGCGCAAAAGATAAAAACAGATAGTAAAAGTTTTTACAGATATATAAAACGGAAAAGAGTGACTAAAGTAAATGTTGGTCCCTTCAAAGATGAGAAGGGGGATTTAATAATGGGAAATGTGGAAATGGCTGAGACCTTAAACAATTATTTTGCTTCGGTCTTCACAGTGGAAGATACAAAAACCATGCCAAAATTGCTGGTCACAGGAATGTGGGAAGGGAGGACCTTGAGGCAATCACTATCACTGGGAGGGTAGTGCTGGACAGGCTAATGGGACTCAAGGTAGACAAGTCCCCTGGTCCTGAAGAAATGCATCCCAGGGTATTAAAAGAGATGGCGTAAATTATAGCAGATGCATTCGTTATAATCTACCAAAATTCTCTGGACTCTGGGGAGGTACCAGCGGATTGGAAAGCAGCTAATGTAATGCCTCTGTTTAAAAAAGGGGGCAGACAAAAGGCAGGTAACTAGGCCAGTTAGTTTAACATCTGTAGCGGGGAAATTGCTTGAAACTATCATTAAGGAAGAAATAGCGGGACATCTAGATAGGAATAGTGCAATCAAGCAGATGCAGCATGGATTCATGAAGGGAAATCATGTTTAACTAATTTACTGGAATTCTTTGAGGATATAATGAGCATGGTGGATAGAGGTGTACCGATGGATGTGGTGTATTTAGATTTCCAAAAGGCATTCGATAAGGTGCCACACAAAAGGTTACTGCAGAAGATAAAGGTATGCGGGGTCAGAGGAAATGTATTAGCATGGATAGAGAATTGGCTGGCTAACAGAAAGCAGAGAGTCGGGATAAATGGGTCCTTTTCAGGTTGGAAATCGGTGGTTAGTGGTGTGCTGGGACCACAACTGTTTACAATATACATAGATGACCTGGAAGAGGGGACAGAGTGTAGTGTAACAAAATTTGCAGATGACACTGAGATTAGTGGGAAAGCGAGTTGTGTAGAGGACACAGAGAGACTGCAAAGAGATTTGGATAGGTTAAGCGAATGGGCTAAGGTTTGGCAGATGGAATACAATGTCGGAAAGTGTGAGGTCATCCACCTTGGGAAAAAAAACAGTAAAAGGGAATATTATTTGAATGGGGAGAAATTACAACATGCTGAGGTGCAGAGGAACCTGGGGCTCCTTGTGCATGAAACCCAAAAAGTTTGCAGGTGCAGCAGGTAATCAGGAAGGTGAATGGAATGTTGGCCTTCATTGCGAGAGGAATGGAGTACAAAAGCAGGGAGGTCCTCTTGCAACTGTATCGGATATTGGTGAGGCCGCACCTGCAGTACTGCGTACAGTTTTGGTCACCTTACTTAAGGAAGGATATACTAGCTTTGGAGGGGGTACAGAGACAATTCACTAGGCTGATTTCAGAGATGAGGGGGTAACCTTATGATGATAGATTGAGTAGACTGGGTCTTTACTCGTTGGAGTTCAGAAGGATGAGGGGTGATCTTATAGAAACATTTAAAATAATGAAAGGGATAGACAAGATAGAGGCAGAGAGGTTGTTTCCATTGGTCGGGGAGACTAGAACTAGCGAGCACAGCCTCAAAATACGGGGGAGCCAATTTAAAACCGAGTTGAGAAGGAATTTCTTCTCCCAGAGCGTTGTGAATCTGTGGAATTCTCTGCCCAAGGCAGCAGTTGAGGCTAGCTCATTGAATGTATTCAAGTCTGTTGTAGGGCATTAGGCAACTGCTGATTATATATATACATGTATGTGTTTAAAATGTTCGCCAAATATAAAATGGCTGCCCGGCAGAACCCATGAGCAACGAAGTTAAGGGGCCTGGAGAGCATCTCACGGATAGGGATCAGCCCCCAACTGTCACAAACTGATCATACAGCCCCCTGATGTACCAGGGGAATTCTATTGGGTTAAAGAAACCGATATGTAATCTATAACCGTTGTGATTGGATTGTGTCCAGCCGACGTGGGCTGAGTAACTGTAATGAACTATTGTAAAACATATAAATATCGATGAATTTCTTTGTTCGGTGGAGAGAGTTGCCTGGACTTAGACCAGAGGCTTCCTCCCCACCGGCGTAATAAAAGCCGTTTTGGCGTTGGAACCAACCCAGAGTGTCGAGTGATTCTTGCAGGAAAACATTTGTGCTAACAAAGTCACAGATAGTTAGATTTTTAACCAATAAGGGAATTAAGGGTTATGGGGAGCGGGTGGGTAAGTGGAGCTGAGTCCACGGCCAGATGAGCCATGATTTTGTTGAATGGTGGAGCAGGCTCGAGGGGCTAGATGGCCTACTCCTGTTCCTAATTCTTATGTTATGTTCTTCTGTAATGCTATGATGTAATCACTGATACATTCATCAGTCTTTTGATTCCGAAACCCAAAATGATAGCTTTCAGCAATTTCTAACAGTTTGGGGTTGTAGTGCTGCTCCAGCTTTGTTAAAATTTCTTTAAGCATTCTGTCCTTTGGCTTGTCAGGCTCAAGTAGATTTACAAAGGTTTCGCACAAATGCCGGACCCGCCTTTGGTAAGAAGATCGGTTTCTTACGTTTCAACACAGCCCGGTTCTGCATTGTCTGGAACTTCGATTATGTTATTTTCAGTGAAATACATTTCTAGCCGATCTACATACACTTTAAAACGTTCCCGGTCGTGTCTATATTCCCCCAAATGTCCAATTACACCTGCCATTTTAATCTCTAGCTGTTTATACCATGTGCTGTATTTTACCTCGGATTTTTGTAGCTTTTTCCAAAGACAGAAACTTCCAAAGACCCTCTGTCGGCTGGCTGAACCATTCACCAACAAAATTTAAGCTTTAAATCATCCGAAAAATCCCATCTCATCGCCAAAAGTGATATATTCGTAGAACACAGCACATACAGCTTCCTACATGGCAGGCAGCTCTCTCAGAAGCACCCGGAATCTGCCTGGTTCTGTTTAATTATTAACTCTGCAGTTGCAGTACACAATACGTCCACATCCACAGTGTGGAGCAACAAACATTACAACTTACAGACATTACATGATGAAGTATGATTGACTGGATCCCATCACAACACTGGATGCTGAGAAAATGCTTTAGAATCATAGAAACATAGAAAATAGGTGCAGGAATAGGCCATTCGGCCCTTCGAGCCTGCACCGCCATTCAATGAGTTCATGGCTGAACATGCAACTTCAGTACCCCATTCCTGCTTTCTCGCCATACCCCTTGATCCCCCGAGTAGTAAGGACTACATCTAACTCCTTTTTGAATATATTTAGTGAATTGGCCTCAACAACTTTCTGTGGTAGAGAATTCCACAGGTTCACCACTCTCTGGGTGAAGAAGTTTCTCCTCATCTCGGTCCTAAATGGCTTACCCCTTATTCTTAGACTGTGACCCCTGGTTCTGGACCTCCCCAACATTGGGAACATTCTTCCTGCATCTAACCTGTCTAAACCAGTCAGAATTTTAAACATTTCTATGAGATTCCCTCTCGTTCTTCTGAACACCACTGAATACAAGCCCAGTTGATCCAGTCTTTCTTGATATATCAGTCCTGCCATCCCGGGAATCAGTCTGCTTTAGACTCCATTGAACTGAAATTGTGCCTGTATGATTATGATTTTAGAGGGTTGACACTTTTATGAATGTAGTGGAGTGAGGTATTCCTATGAATGCATGAGTGTGTTTATGTGGTATATCACACTTTCTCCCAACATAATTATATGCAGATACATAGAGAGAGAGAGCGCGAAAAAACAGCATATACCAACATTTAATACAGGGCAGTAATTTTATTGAGGGAGCATTAACTGCAAGTTGAAGCTGAGACAACTTCTAACTATTATCTAAACTCAAGACATGATTATTGGCTTATAATAACTACCACCCAACCACCACAACTTATGAGTTGATCCCCTGTGGCATTGCACATGAAGCATCAAGATGAGGTGTAGTGGGGTTAGATGGTGAGGGAGAATTTCACCAGGGCATGCAGACATAAACCATTTACTTTAAAATCATACATTCTGGCTTTACTTCTGTTTTATAGTGAAATAGTAAAACCTATATATGGGCTAGAATTTCCCCAAATAACAATATCACAATTTTTTGACATTATTCAGGGTTAATGACTTTTTTTTTCACCAAAATAACGTCAAAAAATAAAGGCCTAAAATTTGCCAAACATTTTGTAATGTTTGGCGAAGCGTTACAAAAAGCGACGTTTTTAATAACAAAAATGAACTTTTCTGCAATACAAAAATACATTCTTCTGACCACTTCCAATGGACCTGTTTTTTCAATCATTCATTCAGTGGATGTAATACTGTAGCCAAATTTGGTAGAAACTTCCCATAATAGTTCAAAAGACCCAAAAATGATCGAAGTTCAGTGACATTCTTGGGAGTGGTTGCATTTCTGATTGCATCCAGCTTTCCTTTGGTTAGATGTAAACCATCTTTGTCTACTCTGTACCCTAAGTACTCCACAGAGTTTTGAAATAACTCACACTTGCGAGCAGACACTCGGACTCTGTGCTTCCCTAGACGTTTGAGGACTTAATTCAATTAGTTATTCAAAATCTGGTTCAGCACCCCTTGGAATATGGCAGGGGCGGAAGACACTCCAAATCGTAGCCTATTAAGTTGATATAGGCCTAGATGAGTATTTATAGTCAAGCATGACTTGGACTCCTCATCTAGTTGAAGTTGTAAGTAGGCATTCGTAAGATCCAACTTTGAGAAGATCTGACCACCTGTCAGTGTTGTGAATAAATCTTCGACATTTGGCAATGTATTGGGGACATTGCCCTCTAGAACCTGGTTTACGGTTACTTTATAGTCACCACACAATCTTATCTTACCATCGGACTTAGGTACAACAACAATGGGTGGAGCCCAATTAAATAGATCTATTTTAGAAATAATGATCTCAGTCCCTAGTCTTTTGAGTTCTTGCTCAACTTTTTCCATGAGTGCATATGGTACAGAACATGGCTTGCAGTAAACCGATCAAGCATCCTTCTGTACCCCGACACTCGCCTTGAAGCCTTGGATTGGACAGCCTGTTTCACAGAACATCTTCGGATACTGCTTGATGACATCATCCTTTGATGCAAATCTCATTTCAACACGAAAAATCTCACTCCAATCCAGCTTCAGTGATCCCAACCAATTCCGTCCTAGTAAGGCAGGCTTGTCTCCTGCCACTACTAATAGAGGCAAGCTCTGAAATTGATTCTTGTATTTCACCGGTACGGTAATACGACCTACCAAAGGAATGTTCTTTCCCGAGTACCCTCGAAGCTCTATCTTGGATTTATCCAGTGGGAAATCACCCAATTTGCTGAAGTATAGCGACTCTGGTACTACATTCACAGATTTCCATGGGCATCTTGGTACCTGCAACATCTATGTGGATTAAGATGCTTTTCGAATCACTGTTAGTTAACCTCATGCTTCTGATGATGTGTAGCCCTAAAACCTCCTCGTCCTGTTGTTGTTCTTCCATGCTCTGTATTCTCTGGGGATTTCTACTCATAGCTTTGAAAGCTGGTTTACCCTTTAATCGGCATGCCTTCGCAAGATGCCCAGTTTTTCTGCAGAAGAAACACTCTGCCTTCACATATGGACAACTTTGAGCAATGTGTTGTCCCAGGCACCGATAACATGTCTTCAATGCTCTGTTACCATTGCCAGTTTCTGAGACCTTGAGGCCCAACTGCCTTTTACTTTTAACCTGCAGACGATTCACCTCGGTTGTCTGATGACTAGAAATAGTATGAAATTCTCGGGAATATTGGTCGGCCATGTTCATTGACATAGCTGTCTGACACGCTAAATCAAAAGTCAAGTCAGGAGTTGTCAATAACTTTCTTCTGATCGCATCATTTTTCACCCCACAAACAAAATGGTCACGCAATGCTTGGTCCTGAAAGTTCAAGAAATTACAGTGAATAGATAGCTTTTTTAATGCTACAATATACTCACTGATATTTTCTTTGGTTAACTGATCTCGTATTCTGAAAAGATAAATTTCAACAATTTCCAAGGGCTCAGGACTGTAGTGCTGTTCTGTTTAAGAGTTGTGCCCTTTGGCTTGACAGGCACAAGCACATCCTTCAGTTAAGAAAATCGCCCATTGTCTTTTCAACACCACCCGGTTTTTTATCATTGGGGACTTCGATTATATTATTTGCGGTGAAAAACATTTCTAGCCACTCCACATACGCTCCGAAATTTTCACGGTTGTGTTGAAACTCCCCCAAATGCCCTATTATTTTCATAGACGCGGCCATCTGGACTCACGCAGTTCAAACAAGTGTGCTTGTAATTTATCTTGGATTTGTAGCTGTTAATCAAAACAGAGAAGCTCTCAAAATCTCTCTGTCAGTTGGCTGAATCCTCCACCAACAAAAATTGCAGCTTTTTTTTCCGATTATCCCATTCTTATCGCCATTGTTATATCTTCAGTACAACTCACAAATACAAACACAAGCCTTAAGATGGCAGAACACTCTGGAACTCTAGTCAGGTGACCTGTTCCCTCTTTATTGGTAGACAGCACTGGCTGCAGTGCCACAGTAGTCCACAGGTGGAGCGATATATATTACAGGTTCCAACTAAACACATTGGCCAGTGTAGAAATCCATGGTCCCTGTTTAACTCAGTGATCCCCGTTTAACACAGTGTTTCCTGTTTAATGCAACAGAAACTGGCCATTTAACCCATCACAGGTTGTGCACATGTTTTTCTTTACGAGCCTTCTAGTCTAATCCCATTCTCTTAATTAGTTCTATTATGCTTTAGAATTCCTATTTTTTCAGGCAACTATCTAATTTCTTTAAAAAGTATATGGTCTCTGGTTCAATAATGGTTTGTGACAGAGAGTTCCAGATTCTACCAACCCTCTAAGTAAAGAAAATTTATCTAACATCCCTTTAATTGTAAATCACAGAACTGGTTCAACAGTTTGTTTAAAATGTGAGGTAAAGTTTCTTTTTGAATTGTCTGCAGCTTTTGACATGGTGGACCACTCTGTCCTTCTCCAATGCCTCTCCACTGTCATCCAGTTGTGTGGGACCGCACTTGCCTGGTTCAATTCTTATCGATCTAATTGTAGCTAGAGAAGGCTTCTCTTCCTATTGTCGCATTGTTACCTCTGGTGTTCCCCAAGGATCTATCCTTGACCCCCTCCTATTTCTCATCGAAATGTTGCCCCTTGACGACATCATCCGGAAACTCAGCATCAGTTTCCACATGTACGCTGATGACACCCAGTTCTATCTCACTAACACTTTTCTCGACCCCTCCACAGTCTCTAACTTGTCAGACTGCTTGTCCGACGTCCAGTTCTGGATGAGCAGCAATTTTCTCCAATTGAATATCGGGAAGACTGAAGCCATTGTTTTCTGTCCCCGCCACAAACTCCACTCCCTAGACACTAACTCCATCCCTCTCCCCAACTCCTGTTTGAGGCTGAGCTAGACTGTTCACAACCTTGGTGTCATGTTTGACCCTGAAATGAGCTTTTGACCACACATCCACAGCTTAACTAAGACTGCCTACTTCCACCTCCATAACATTGCCCCTCTCCGCCCTTGTCATCCACTGCTGAATCTCTCATCCTAGCCTTTGTTACCTCGAGACTTGACTATTCCAAAGCACTCCTGGCTGGCCTCCTCCATTCTAGCCTATGTAAACTAGAAGTGATCCAAAACTCGGCTGCCCATGTACTAACTCGCACCAAGTCCCGCTCACCCATCACCCCTGTGTTCATTGACCTACATTCATTTCCAATTAAGCAACGCCTTGATTTCAAAAGTCTCATCCATATTTTCAAATCCCTCTCGATCTCTGTAATCATCTCCAGCCTCACAAACCACCTCTAATCTGCCCTCCTGAGTATCCCTGATTGGAATCGCTCAACCATTGATGGCTGTGCCTTCTGTTGCTCATGCCCCAAGCTCTGGAACTCCCTCCCGAAACCTCTCTGTCTCTCTACCTCTCTTTCCTCCTTCAAGACTCTCCTTAAAACATACCTCTTTGATCAAGCTTTTGATCACCTGCGCTAATTTCAACTTATGTGGCTCGGTGTCAAATTTTTATCGCACAATACTCCCGTGAAGCGCTTTGGGACGTTTCACTACGTTAAAGGTGCAACATAAATAAAAATTGTTTTGTTGTTAAGTTATTGAGGGAAATAAGTGGATAAGCAATGGCAAACATTTAAAGATCACATGGATGAACTTCAGCAATTGTACATCCCTGTCTGGAGTAAAAGTAAAACGGGGAAGGTGGCTCAACCATGGCTAACAAGGGAAATTAAGGTTAGTGTTAAAACCAAGGAAGAGGCATATAAATTGGCTAGAAAAAGCAACAAACCTGAGGACTGGAAGAAATTTAGAATTCAACAGAGGAGGACTAAGGTTTTAATTAAGAAGGGGAAAATAGAGTACGAGAGGAAGCTTGCAGGGAACATAAAAACTGACTGCAAAAGCTTCTATAAATATGTGAAGAGAAAAAGATTAGTAAAGACAAATGTATGTGCCTTGCAGTCGGATTCAGGTGAATTTATAATGGGGAACAAAGAAATGGCAGACCAATTGAACCAATACTTCGGTTCTGTCTTCACAAAGAAAGATACAAATAACCTTCCGAATGTACTAGGGGACAGTGGGTCTAGTGAGAATGAGGAACTGAAAGATATCCTTATTAGGCGGGAAATTGTGTTAGGGAAATTGATGGGATTAAAGGCCGATAAATCCCCAGGGCCTGATAGTCTGCATCCCAGAATACTTAAGGAAGTGGCCCTAGAAATAGTGGATGCGTTGGTAATCATTTTCCAACAATCTATCGACTCTGGATCAGTTCCTATGGACTGGAGGGTAGCTAATGTAATGCCACTTTTTATAAAAGGAGGGAGAGAGAAAGTGGGTAATTATAGACCGGTTAGCCTGACATCAGTAGTGGGGAAAATGTTGGAATCAATCATTAAGGATGAAATAGCAGCCCATTTAGAAAACAGTGACAGGATCGGACCGAGTCAGCATGGATTTATGAAAGGGAAATCATGTTTGACGAATCTTCTGGAATTTTTTGAGGATGTAACTAGTAGAGTGGACAAGGGAGAAACAGTGGATGTGGTGTATTTGGACTTTCAAAAGGCTTTTGACAAGGTCCTGCACAAGAGATTGGTGTACAAATTTAAGGCGGATGGTAAAGGGGGCAATGTACTGACATGGATAGAGAACTGGTTGGCAGACAGGAAGCAGAGAGTCAGGATAAACGAGTCCTTTTCAGAATGGCAGGCAGTTACTAGTGGGGTGCCGCAGGGCTCAGTGCTGGGAACCCAGCTCTTCATAATATATATTAACGATTTAGATGAAAGAGTAGAGTGTAATATCTCCCAGTTTGTGGATGACACTAAACTGGGTGGCAGTGTGAGCTGTGAGGAGGACGCTAAGAGGCTGCAGGTTGATTTGGACAGATTAGGTGAGTGGGCAAATACATGGTAGATGCAGTATAATGTGGATAAGTGTGAGGTTATTCATTTTGGGGGAAAAAACACAAAGGCAGAATATTATCTGAATGGCGGCAGACTAGAAAAAGGGGAGGTGCAACGAGACCTGGGTGTCATGGTTCATCAGTCACTGAAAGTGGGCACACAGGTACAGCAGGCAGTGAAGAAAGCAAATGGTATGTTGGCATTCATAGCTCGGGGATTTGAATACAGGAGCAGGGGTGTCTTACTGCAGTTGTACAGGGCCTTAGTGAGGCCTCACCTGGAATATTGTGTTCAGTTTTGGTCTCCTAGTCTGAGGAAGGGCGTTCTTGTTATTGAGGGAGTGCAGCGAAGGTTCACCAGACTGATTCCAGGGATGGCTGGGCTGTCATATGAGGGGAGACTGGACCAACTGGGCCTTTATTCACTGGCGTTTAGAAGGATGAGAGGGGATCTCATAGAAACATATAAGATTCTGACGGGACTGGACAGGTTAGATGCGGGAAGAATGTTCTCGATGTTGGGGAAGTCCAGAACCAGGAGACATAGTCTTAGGATAAGGGGTAGGCCATTTAGGACTGAGATGAGGAGAAACTTCTTCACTCAGAGAGTTATTGATCTGTGGAATTCCCTGCCGCAGAGAATTGTTGATGCCACTTCATTGGATATATTCAAGAGGGAGTTAGATATTGCCCTTACGGTTAAGGGGATCAAGGGGTATGGAGAGAAAGCAGGAAAGGGGTACTGAAGGAATGATCAGCTATGATCTTATTGAATGGTGGTTCAGGCTCGAAGGGCCGAATGGCCTACTCCTGCACCTATTTTCTATGTTTCTATGTTTCTATAAAAAGGTGCACTCAGTGGCACAGGCCATTGGGATTCATCTTATCTGAAAGACAGCACCACTAACAGTGCAGCATTCTCTCAGTACAACACTGGATTGTTTGCCTGGATTATGTATTCAAGTCAGTGTGGGATTTAAACCTCCAACCTTCAGACTCAGAGGCAACAGTACTAGCACAGATCCAAGGCTAGCACCTGGTTGCCAGCATTCATAGAACTATTCTCAGCATGTGCCACTTGTTTCAGGAGATTAATGATAATAAATTAGTTCCATTCTCCTGTATCAATATCCCTTACCTTGAGGAACATCAAATTAACACATTACAAAAAAAGGAAGTAAAATAGAATGTGAAAATGCACGTATGCTTTATTCTCTTTATGGGGGCATTTTGCTGTATTTGTGCTACCAGCAAATGGTCTCACCCATATGTCGGTATTGTGCATCAAGTGTGAATTTCTGTCATTAAAATGAATGGACAAAGATTGTAAGTAACCTTGTCTAACTTCTCCACCATAATTTTCACAATGCCCTCCCTGCGATTGATGTTCCCACTGAGAGAACCTGGTATGGAATCACCCCACAAAGCTCAATAAAGGTAATGTACACCTCTGAAATATTTTAAACTGAATTCCTCATTCCATATCTGAGCTCCTTGCAGTTTTAATTTGGCTTTGTTTCTGTCATTGTACTTTAAAACTTACAGTCTCTGTTGACTTTTACAAATTACATGTTCGAAACAACTGATCGCCAGTTCATACAACACTTCAGGTTGTCAACAATTTTTCATTGCAGACTTTGTGCTGAAATGCCATTTCCAATAGCTCTTTCCAGCTGAATTGTAAACTTAATGGTCCAGAATTTGCGGTCAACGGTGAAGCAAAGGCATTTGCCGCTATCTCCGAAGTAAACTTCACACAAAGATCTCACGATCGTTGTGTCAAGAACTTGGGGTTTTCCAACAAACAATTCAGATCAACGTAGTTTAGTGGAAATCCCATAGTGCAAACTGTTTTGAAAAGTGTTAGATAGAGCAAAACAAAGATGCGCTCCCACATGGGAAAGGGCAAATCCGCAATAAAGGTGAACAAACTATTAAAAAAAATGTTTTTTTTTAATTCTTAAAATGTTTTAATTTTTATTAAAATGGATAAATTTGACACTGCACAAAATTAAGATTCATTTTTCAGGGCCATAACTTTTGTTTAACAGTCAATACACTGTTAAAACCACAGTTATGCTGAATCTCTTTGGGTCTAAATTTGAATGGGGTATTTAGCAGTGTAATTACTGCGAAAGAGCAAAATTTTCGTCAGTTTTCATGATTTGAGAGATTTCACTGATTGCCGACTCTGCGGGGAGGGGCACAGCCCAGCCTAGCCCGTGGAGGAGCAGTGAATGACAGACCGCAACTTCAGAATTTCCGCATTAGGCCATGCATGCGCTAAATCCTGAAGCTGCGGTCAGTTTCAAAGGCGAAATAACGATGAATGCTGCCAGTTTGCCGTCATCAGGTCCGCAAATTCTGGGCCATCAAAATGCGAACCCAACATTCCAAATACTGAATGAATTTATATGAAATAAACCTACTGTTATTATTTACTCTTTTCCCTGCTTACACTGCCACTTGCACTTCCTACTAACCATTCTTATGAACATTTAAATGACTGCAAGTCACAAGATCTCTCAGAACTACATTGGTTACATCAAAAGAAAATTGGGAGTGCAGGTGAGATGTGACACAAGAATGTCTGATATAGCATAAAACAGATGTATATTCTATTGCTGCTTCTTCACTTCCTGGAGAATTCTGAAATATTCGCTCAGTTCTGATTTTACTAAGTCCGCTTGTGTGAAAAGTTAAGTGTAAATCAATTTAGAAAGTAGCCGATGCCCGACCAACCTTCCCAACGTGGGGGCACAATCTTACAATTAGAGCTAGGCCATTAATGAAGTGAAATAAGGAAGCACTTTCTCACACTAAAGGTAGTGAAAATCTGGAATTTTTTCTACAAAAGGCTGTGGATGCTGGGTCAATGGAAATTTTCAATCTGAGATTGATAGATTTTTATTAGTATCAAAGAATATGGATCAAAGTGGGTAAATGGAGCTGAGACAGAGATCAGCCATGACCTACTTACATAAGATTACAGCAGATATACGGCACAGAAACAGGCCATAGAAACATAGAAACATAGGGCCCAAGTTTCGGCCTCAGTTGCTCCTGATTTTTTGGAGCAACTGGTGTAGAACGGAGTATCTTAGAAATTCAAATTCTCGGGCATTTAGTTTGCTCCAGTTCTAGTCAGTTAGAACAGTTTCACTTTGGAACAGAATTTTTTTTTCAAAAGGGGGCGTGTCCGGCCACTTACGCCTGTTTTCAAAGTTTCGGCAGTGAAAACTTACTCCAAACTAACTTAGAATGGAGTAAGTGAAGATTTTTGTACGCTGGAAAAAACCTTGTCTACACTTTAGAAAATCAGGCGTAGGTTACAAATCAGGCGTAGGGAATGCGGGGTGGGAGGGGGGGGGCGGGGGGGTTAAAGGGAAGTTTACAAACATTAAACACTTCAGTTTTACAAATAAAGAGCCATCACCAATAATAAATGATAAAAACATCAATAAATCAACCAATAAATTAATCAAAAAAAATTAATAAGAAATAATTTTTTTTTTAAATCAATAAATAAAACATTTTCTACTTACCGACTGCAGCACCGGGAGCCCTCCAACAGCATGCTGGGATGCCCCCCACACAGTGTGTCTCTGTCAGTGTCTCTATCTCTCTGTCTGTCTGTCTGTGTGTGTCTCTCACTCTCTGTCTTTCAGTGTCTGTGTTTCTGACAGTGAGGGGAGGGGGAAGAGGGGGGTAGAGGGAGAGAGGGGGGCAGGGGGAGGGGAGGGAGGGAGGCAGAGGGGGAGGGAGGGAGGGGGGAAGAAGGGGGAGGAGGGGGAGAGAAGGGGGGGAGAAGGAGAAGGGGAAGGGGGGGAGAAGGGGAAGGTGGGGGGAGAAGGGGAAGGGGGGAAAGGAGATGGGGAGAAAGGAGATGGAGGGAAAGGAGATGGGGGGGAAAGGAGAAGGGGGGAAGGAGAAGGGGTGGGAAGGAGAAGGGGGGGAAGGAGAAGGGGGGAGAGGAGATGGGGGGAAAGGAGAAGGGGTGGGAAGGAGAAGGGGGGGAAGGAGAAGGGGGGAGAGGAGAAGGAGGGGAGGCTGAACAGACCGGGCCCGGCAGCGGGGCCCAAGACTTAAGGCAGGGCCTGTCCCCAGCACCAGATTTACAGGTAGGTGGCATTGGGTCGGGTCGGGTCCGGGTTTGGGAGCGCGGGTCGGTTCGGGTCAGGGCCGATCCGGGGGGGGAGACGGTCGGGAGCACGGGTCAGGTTGGGGGGGTGGGGGGAGGAGGGAGGGAGGTTCGGGTCAGTTCGTGTCGGGGGCGGGGGAGGGAGGTCAGGTTGGGTCGGGTCCGGTCCGGGGGGTGGGGGTTCTGTAGCGCGGGTCGGGTCGGGGGGGGTGGTGGGAGGGAGGTCGGTTCGGTTCGGGTCGGGGGGGTGGGGGGGGGTGCACGGGTCGGGTCCAGTCTGGGGGGTCGGGTCGGGTCCGGGGGGCGGGGGAAGCGGGAGTCGGGTCGGTGTCGCGGTCGGGTCCGGTCCGGGGGCGGGGGGGGGCGAAGCGGGAGTCGAGTCGGGTTGGGAGGAAGCAGGAACTGGGCGTGGGAGGCAGCCTTATGCACACAGCCCCAGTGAGGCCATTCGGCCAGGGCTAGGGGCTGCGTGCTTCGGGCCCCTCCCACACAGTTTTGGGTGCCTGGAGCTACTGCACATGCGCGCACACTGTAGCGCGCATGTGCAGAGGTATCAGCACTGTTTTCAGCGCAGGGACCTAGCTCCATCCCCTACAGCTCATACTGCGCCGTGCGAGGGCCAGAGGACCAGCAGGGAGCCGGAGAATCTGGAAGTTTTTTTTAGGCGCACTTTGTGGCGTGAAAAACTGCCGTCCAGGTCGGGGCTGCACCGTTCTAGGCGCGGCTCGAAACTTGGGCCCAGAGAAACATAGAAAATAGGTGCAGGAGTAGGCCATCCAGCCCTTCGAGCCTGCACCACCATTCAATAAGATCATGGCTGATCATTCCGTCAGTACTCCGTTCCTGCTTTTTCTCCATACCCCTTGATCCCTTTAGCCACAAGGGCCACAAGGGCCATTCGGCCCAAGCAGTCCATGCTGGAGTTTATGCTCCACTTAAGCCTCCTCTCATAATTAAATAGTGGGATTAGAATCTATTGTTAAGGAAGTGGTAACAGGGCACTTAGAAAATCACAATATGATTAGGTAGACTAGACACGATTTTATGAAAGGGAAATCATGTTTGACAAGCCTTTAAGTGCGTTTTCACAGTGTAACTAGCAGCGTAGTTCAGGGGATTTTCAGAAGGCATTTGATAAGGTGCCACACAAGAGTTTGTTACAGAAAATAAGGGCTTGTGGGATCGGCCGTAATATGTTAGCATGGATAGAGGATTAGTTAATGGACAGAAAACAGAGAGTAGGAATAAACAGGTCATTTTTGGAATGGCAGGGTATAAATAGTTGAGTGCCGCAAGGATCAGTGTTGGGCATCAGCTATATACAATCTATATCAATGACTTAGATGAGGGGACTGAGTGCAATATATTGAGGTTTGCTGACAATACAAAGCTAGGTGTGAAAGTAAGCTGTGAGGAGGATGCAAACAGGCTGCCGAGGCATAAAGAGAGGTTAAGTGAGTAGACAATAATGTGACAGATGGAGTCTAATATGGAATTATCCACTTTGGTAGGAAGAATGAAAAAAGCAGAAACATTTTTAAAGTTGAGAAACTAGTAAATATTGTTATTCAGAGAGATTTAAGTGTCCTTGTACATGAAATACAGAACGTTAACATGCAGATACAACAAGCAATTAGGAAGACAAATGATATGTTAGCCTTTATGGCAAGGAGGTTGGAGTATAAGAGTAAGGAAGTCTTGCTGCAATTATATAGGGCTTTGTTGAGACCACACTTTGAGTACTGTGTACAGTTTTATTTGCCTTATCTAAGGAAGGATATACCTGCCTTAGTGGGGGTGAAATAACTAGATTGATTCTTGGGATGAGCAGACTGTTCTATGTGGAGAGATTAACTAGAATAGACCTGTATTCTCTGGAGTTTAGGAGAATGAAAGGTGATCTCACAGAAATGTATAAAATTCTTAAAGGGCTTGACTGAGTAGGTGCTGAAAGGCAGTTTACCCTGGCTGGAGAGTCTAGAATTAGGAGCCTTAGAAACATTACCTTGTATATTTAGAATTGATGTCAGAAACTGATGGGAAGCTGCAACAATGCACCTGGATAGGAACTTTGTCTCAGATGCCAGAACGGCGTTGTATGGAAGATAAGCACTGTGCCACCAATCTCCATGTCCCCAAATCAAATTTGCTCGTTAGCATCATGGCCATTTTCAACGGCTGTTAACTCCAGTTGCCAGAGACATCGCCAGCTTTGCTGGTGAAAAATAATTTCTTCCCCATAGTTTCAGGATAACAGGTCGGCCATTTAGGACTGCGATGAGGTGAAATCTCTGGACTCAAAAGGTTCTGAATCTTTGAAATTCTCTACCCCAGAGGGCTACGGATGTTTAGTCATTGAGTATATTCAGGATTAAAATTGATAGATTTTTGGGCACTAAGAGAATCAAGAAATATGGGGATAGAGCAGGAAAGTAATGTTGATGTAGAAGTTCAGCCATGCTCGTAATGATGGTGGAGCAGGCTCAAGGGGATGTATGGCTACTCCTGCTCCTATTCTTATGTTCTTATGTTACCAACCTCGAGGGGCAGAATGACCTACTCATGTTCTTATGCCGACACCAGGTACTTGGAAAATTGATTCCATCATACATTTTCTAGATTTCATTGTTAGGTATTGAGTAACCGGTTGGGAAGTGGAAAAGTGGGCACCCATTTGCATTGTAAAACTGTCATCGATAAATGCATGTCCGATATCACGAGTAGCTCGTGCTACTTAATGACAGCCTGCATATCTTAAAGTGGAGGTGCATTGTGGCTGCAAGAAATGCTGGAAGCCATTTCATAATGGAATATGTGCTCTGATACTTTGAGCAATAGCTGAACATGTGAGAAAGCATGCAGCGACGTTTTCAGCAACAGCACTGGAGGTCTTGGTAGTAGAGATGAAACAAAGGAGAGATATCTTGTATCCACAGGAGGGCAAGAAGTCCTCCAGACAGATACTCAGGAGATAGTGGGAAGGCGTATCGGCCAAGGTGAATGCCAGGAGTGTTGTTGCAAGAACATGGATACAGTGCAGGAAGAAGTTTAAAGATCTCAGGGCTTCAGGTCAGTGAGTTCAATCTTCATATACTACCAACTGCCCCACTAGCCTCACACTGGGCCCAAGTTTCCGTCCTCTGGAAAAACGGCATATCTCCATAAGGTGTGCCGACTTTCTGGAAGAAAAAGGGCGGCGAAAACTTACCTCGTGATTCTCCAGTCTCCTCAGGACGTCTTCATGATTGGCGCAGCACAGCTCAAGGGGTCGGGGGCGGAGCCAGGTCCCGGCGCTGAAAACAACGCCGAGACCTCTGCACATGCGCGCTAGAGTGTGCGCGCATGTGCAGTAGCTGAAGACACCCGAGGCTGCGTGGGAGGGGCCCGACCCTATCCCTGGCCGAATGGGCTCACCTGGCGAAAATTGGACTGGACCTCCCTCCCTTTCAGCTCAATCAAGCCCCCCGCCTCCCGTTCAGCCTCCCCCCCCTTCCCTCCCCCGTCTTCTCATCCCCCACCCTTCTCTTCCCCTACACCCTTCTCTCCCCATCTCCCTCCCTCCATGTT